>NC_054546.1:7730561-7983061 GCF_017654505.1 Polyodon spathula | reverse complement strand
CACAGCACAGGAAGTTAGAAAAAGTCTATTTTATTTATTTTTTTCGACAAAATGGCATTTCTTTACCTGGAGTCTAAGGCTGTTCACAATCAACACAGATAATGCACTTCTCCACGCCGCCTTTCTGCACAGGTTTTAACCAGCTCAGGTGTGTTTTACTGAATTCAAGGTAAAAGCAGGTATGGTTCAAACTGCTGTGCAGTGGGAGTCTGCTTTCTGTCACAGTGACCCCTCTAGGACTCGATTCAGTTCTTCATCTTGCAGGCAGTGGGGTTTTCAGGGTCTGATTGGCTTGTACAGCGATGCGAATTCTACTCGCTGTTTCAATACAAAGCGTTTTACTAAGCAAGCAGCTGTGTCCTGTGCTTTCAGTGTTTTCTGTGCCACTGCAGCACTTGGCTGTGTATCACGGTGTCTTGCATATGACTGCTCACTCGCTCGCTTTTTTGTTTTTTCTTATTGTGGTTTTCCTTAAACTGTTAACCATCATAGGAACACCCGGGCAAGAGCCTTTCCTGCTGGTCGATACGTAGGATACAGGGGCGTAGCTGGCTGCATGGGAACCCACTGTCGCGCACCTTGTGAAGTCACTGAGGACCTTCCACTTATTTGTGATTGTTTCTGAATAGTTGCACACTTGTACATAGGCCCAGTGGAGCATGTGACTGCAGATTTCTTTACTAAAAGGAGCAACCTGCTCAATGGATCTGCACAGTGGTCGCCAGACCCTTGCTTGTGGTTCTCTGTCCCAGTTACTGTAAAGGAAGCAGGGCAACAGGAGTTCAACACGGGAACAGTTTCTTCTTGTTCCCTATCGAGTATGAAATGTAACCGTTACCTCATGGGTATAATCCTTTAATACCATCTTACCTAAATATTTATATCAAAGCTGCACATAGTGTGACTAAGTCGTTCCCTTCCCCAAGGTTAAACGACCACTGACACAACTGGCACTGCCTGACCGTTCCACCATACCTTGCACCGTAACATACCGGGGGTACCATGCACCGTAACATACCGGGGGTACCATGCACCGTAACATACCGGGGGTACCGTGCACCGTAACATACCGGGGGTACCGTGCACCGTAACATACCGGGGGTACCGTGCACCGTAACATACCGGGGGTATCGTGCACCGTGCACCGTAACATACCGGGGGTATCGTGCACCGTAACATACCGGGGGTATCGTGCACCGTAACATACCGGGGGTATCGTGCACCAGAACATACCGGGGGTACTGTGCTTTGTATACCGTACTGCTGGCACTGTACCGTGCATTGGGTGGTAAATTACAGAGGCCAGGGTGAAAGTCACGCTTCGCACTAATACTGCTATTTTGCTGAAAATCTTCTTGACATTCCACATTAACCAGGCCTATTAGGGCCTAATGAATTTATTTCAATTGACTGATTTGCTTATATGAACTGTAACCCAGTAAAATCTTTGAAATTGTTGCATGTTGCGTTTATTTTCAGCATTCAGTGTACATGGTAATTTCGTGGGCTTTGTTCCCGGGCTCATCTGTCAGGGACATTTGCAATGCAGCATTGTGGGCTACTCCTCATACTTTTATGTGGTTCTATCGGCTGAATGTTGTGGATCCACAAAACCCTTGGCCGAGCCTTGTAGCGTTCCAGTTGGTGTGCTATAATCCTTGCGACAGCTTTGGTATGTCTACCCTTGTGGTTCCGTTTCATACTTGATAGGGAACGTTTATGATAACCCTGCTTCCCTGAAATAGAAGTGTAACCACTAACCATCGGGGTCGTTGCGTCTATATTGCAGCTGTCTTGAAGGAAAAATGATGACAATATTTGTGTCAGTGGTTGTTTATGCCCTTGGGGGCGGGCACGACTACGTGACTAGCACTATGTGCAGCTTTGATATATCTACTCAGGTTAGATGGTAGTAAAGGATTTATACCCATGAGGCAACCAGGGTTCTGATAATAACCTAACGTTCTCGCTTTTCTCTTGAGAACAGGTAGCCTGAATCTCTGTGTGGTTACAGGGCTGTGTGATTCGGCACACGCACACGTGCACCGACCTGTTGTCAATTCGGAGACCGAAATGCGCCTGCCTGCCTGGGGTTGTAATAATTCATCTTTCTTTTACATGAGATATTGTATTGTAATAGTGGTGTATATTTTTTGCGTTGTGATTCAAGACTCAAAGCACAGCATAGAGCATTGTGCTAGTTTACTAGGTGGTTCGAGGATGAAGTATTTTATAGTTGCATGCATCTCCATTAACTTTTGCCTTTTAACAAAACAGTTTTTCATTATTGGATCTTATTGTGCATCATGCAAGTAGCCCATTAGGACCTCTGCCCTACTGCCCACTTGCCTATGCTTTGAAATGCCCCATCCTAGTGCAATCAATGTGCTTGTTACTCTGAATGGAGTGTTAGACTAGTGCTCATTATTAAGGTGCAGGGTAATGACAGCGCTGAGAGTGGAGTATTTAGTGGGTATAATTTGCAGACTCTAAGACCCAGATTCTTACTCTTACAAAAGTTTTTGTTTTGTGGTGTAAAAAAATATTTGGCTGAATGACAACAAACTAAATTACAGGGCACTTCTCTAATAAAATGCAATCATCTGTTTTATTTGTCAGCAATTAGAATCAGATTCTGGGAATTTCCATTGCTGCAAGCAAGGGAGAGAAAACAAATCAAATGTATTCTGCAAAAAAGGGGGAGGGTGCAGGGAGGGGGGGAGGGGGGAAGAAGAAACTGCATGCAAAGGAGGGTGCAACATTTTAATAAAATGATCTATAATTTAAAAAAGAATAAATGCAGAAAACAGTATTACAATCACTTTGTAATTGTGTTAACATTAATACAGACTAGTCATTTTATTAAAATGTTGTGCTCTTGTTTTAGCGTTCTTCATTCTGCGTTTTCATGAGAAAGTAAAGACTTGGGCGATTTTTTTAAAAGCCTATTTAGTTCTTTCACATTAAAACCCCATAAATTAGTGGTAAATCATTTACATTTAAGATAAATCACATCATCGTATGACAACCCAATAACATCCAGCATTGTGCTGTCAGGGAGAGGAGGAGGAGGAGGAGGGAATCTTAAACTCCTCCTCTTTCAAACACATGTTTGATTATAACAGCCTTCTCATTTCCAGCAGGCGGCCAGTGAATAGTATTCAAAATGTTTATTTATCATTCGTTTTCAGAGGGCATTCTGTTTCCCGACTTGTGAGTCACGATGGACCAATTAGTTTCGAGTTTACAAGTGATGTTGGCGACGAAGGCCAGACTGTACAATCATATACTCGAGTCAGTAACCGTACAGCAGAGTTATGAAATGTATTTAAACAGCCCATTTCACAATTAATTAATATGACTATTTAATTTTGTTGTGCTTTGTTTTGCTGATTCGATCTTTATTAAATGCATATATATCTTTATTTTACAAGACTATCTAAATTCCCTTTAAGTTAAGTGGAAATTTGGGTTCAAGCTTATGTACAGACTGTACAGTACAGATATTGTCTACAGTACGAATCTCTTCTTCCTCTGTCTCTACTGCCTGCTGCGCGTCGAAATAAAAAATGAAGTGAAGCGCTGGTGTGTCCATGCCTTACGGTGCTCAAAGGCATGGTGCAAACATAGATACACAGTATGAAAAGTGTAGGCATTAATGAATGGGCTAACTGCGTTTGCTTTCACTTGAAAACGTTTTGCTCCTACGCACTCCCCAGCTGTATAGTTGGCTCATTGATCTGAATGCCTCTCGTGGCGACACATTCTGGCAATATTGAGCTACAGCAGTATTACATTGAAAATCTTAAATAGTCTATACAGTCTATGTTAATAACCTTTTTACCCTTGTCCAGGGTGCTACATAAACATTAATGGGATTTCTACAGTAAGTAGTCCTACTTTAATGTGTATTGCAGTGTGTTGTGGCAGATTGCAAGCACCAACCAAAAAGGGAAGCTGCTCCAGATTTCCTACAGTAGCTCATGCTAATCTAAAGAAGTGGAATGTAGGCTTGTGTTAATCTGTATAGTAAAATGAACAAGAAATATCCCAAACTATTTGTGTATGTAAATGTACTTTTGTAGACCAAAGTTTCAACGTTACTCTTTTCCATTTGATATACCTGTTATTGATGTTTATGTACTGGACTTTACTTTCAGGCTTCATTCTTCAAGTAAATGCTAGTACATTATTTATTTATTGTTTGTATTTATTTTAGTCAAGCAACAGTTAATAAAAAATTGAAACGAAAGACATACCCCCCCTGCACCCGTGCTGGGGGAGGACCCCATACCCCCCTGCCTTCTACTTAGGATTTCTAGCCTCCTACTTTTCAATGAAAATGGGAAGACAGCGGTTCAAGTGTGTGTTTTTAAGTGTTTTATGTATTTGTAAAAAGCATTTACTGTTGATATCTGTTGGAACACGCTTTAAAAACTTGAGGAATGGAGGAATCCTGGGCATGTAGACTTTGTTCTGTGTGATGGAGCAATGCTGTAAGTAAGGGTAAAAGGTTGTATACAGGCCCAACAGATAATTTACCTGGTAAACAAAGAAAACTGTGCTTAGAGATGCGCAGTCCAGCACAGCATTGCTTCATTTTCACCCCTCTTAATCGGGTTTGCTTGTTTTTATTGTCAGTGGGAGTGTTGCACAGAACACGCGTACCCCCTTGTGGTCACATGTGGTTGTTGCAGTTTGTGTGGCTTGTATCTTCAAAGGGGAGGAGAGATCCACAAGAGCATCTCAAGGGAATGCTGGGATACCAGGATCTTTTAACTTGAATTGAGTTCTCTTTCCAAAACCAGCTCACACAGTTGCATTCAAATTGCGCTTTTGGAAAAATAAATATATTTAAAACTTATACATATTTCACAGAAGGAGACACTTCACTCAGTGGTGAGTGTGTATGGAATGGCTACCTAACCATGTTGTTGAGGCAGAAACACTTCTGAGATCAATCAGTGTTTCTTCTTTTTCTTGTTTTGTGATCCTTTTTGTTTGCAGTGCTGTGTGTGTAGCGCAGTGGGCACTGAGTAACATGCAGGATGCTAATGCTGCCTGCGATTAGGACTGAGGGCAGTAAAGCGCTCTCTAATCTGTCAGTATTGCAGTGTCAGGGGACGATGCATTTCACTAAGCTGCTCAGCTTTAGCCTGGGATGAGAGCTTGTTTTCTGAGTGACTCGCATGTTCTGGATTAGCAGGCAGGGTCAGTTAATGTGCCTCTGTTGCCCTCAGTGGGAGTGCGGTCTACTCCTGTAGATAAACCCTGATGTCTTCCCAGTTTAGCTGTAGGTTGTGGTTCAGGCCACTAATCCGCAGGGAGGATCATGTTTCCCAGATTCCCGTTATTTTAAAGCTGTGCCGAGTCAAGCACGGTCTCTTCATGTATTGAGTATTTTTTCAAAATTGAAACGGATATTCAGTTTTGAAAAACTGAATCAAAAGTATTTCGGTCCACGCTTTGTCGGCAGTAAAATTAATTGTCTATCTCATTGAATTACCTGTGACAGCAGTCGGAGCCTCGCCCTGTCAATCAATCAATCAATCATACAGGCATAATGCATTAAATACAAGGCTAGGGTGTGAATTCTAAACATTGTGGATGTGTGTGTCATGCAAAATCATACGCTGCGGGATCTACAAGCACTAAAGCTGGGAGAGAGTTCCAGAGAGTCGGGGCCATGAAGCTAAAAGGGCGCTCTCCGAGTGTGGTGCACTTTATCTTGGGTATAACAAGCAAACAAGCAGGCTGGAGAGATACTCTGGACCTGTGTGATGAAGGGCCTTGTAGGCAAGCGGGAGAATTTTGAAAGTAATTCTAAACAGGTAGCCAGTGCAGCTGGGCAAGACGGGACAAGGCAATAATGCAGTGTTTTTTACATCTGTCTTTGCATGATGTCTTTTTTAAAGGGGTTCATTAACTCAACTTATATGAACTCCTAAGATGATGGTCATTTTTGCTACTGAATGCATTCCAAGCTGTCAAAGCAGGCCTATAATGTCTTAAGACGTCTTTGCAGTGTCTGCCTGTCTGTGCCTGTCAGTCTCAAGCAATCAAGTTAAGTGGTTTTGTAAAACTCTGCACTTCAGTGTTCGTGTGGACCCTCCTTGTGTTATTTTTGGCAGTTGGGAAGTTTTAATATATAATTATACACGGTGCAGAGATTTTGTTATGGTGTCAATGAGGCGATTCCCTTTTAAAGTGCCCTTACCAGGGCCCCATTGTGCAGCCTGTGCAGGGCCAGCACTTTCCCACTCTGGATATTTTTAATGAATGGAAAGCGATCGCACTGTGAGGAGGGTGGGGGAGGGGAGCATGAGCTTCTAGTCCAAATTGGACAATAACATCCAGCACTGTGCGGAGTACCGTTGCAGAGCAGTGGGAGCCGTCTGGTTTTGCCTGTTCCATTTCTGCTCGTAACTCTTAAGTGTAAATGATACAAGTAAACGCCATCCATGAAATGAAAGTGCACAAACTGGGCTTTCAAAATAAGTTAAACCGTAGTTAGCACAGATATTTAAAGAAAAAAGAATTAAAAAAAAAATTGGCTAAAGAAATGAATAAGTTATAAACGTAGTTACAAAAGAATCAAGTCTCTCTCTGCATAAGTTATTTGTGCCATTCCAGAAAACTATTTCTGTCCAGGATGACACATCACATGCCTTGCACTGCCATGGTGTTAAACTGACTTTCCCCTGCCTCCTGCAAAAGGCACAGGTTCTTCTTCCAGTTGTGGCTTTGGTGGACTTCTCCATTGATTTGTGTTGTTCAACAACTGGTTCTGGTTTGTGATTTTGCACGACAGGTCCAGCCACTGGATTTTGCTCGCCACAGAGTTCAAAAATCAGCCTTCTGCGGAAAGTTTTCTGGTTGTGTTCCACTTATCTCGGCTATTTCTCTAAACTATTGACCACTGCAATGTCAACTTCATGCTACCTCCTAAATACAACTGAGAATTAGTCAGAACATTTTTGTATATATTTATTTATATTATAATATATTTAAGATTATATCGGTATGTGTGTATAAATAGATAAATAGTCCAAAACAGGATCAATACCATCAGCAAAATCCAATTCCTCTGCTGAATCACAGCTCTCAAAATCTGATCCTGAACTGTCATCTTCTGTTTTTTGAAGGACAGCTTGAGCAGTAAAACCTTTTTTTTGTCTGAGGGTTTGGAAGGTCCCTGTTCTTTTTGTAATGCCATTTTTCTGTACAAACTTTTATTGACAAACTTCTCTGCTTGCTGTCCTTAGGGATCCGGTTTCCGTGGTTGCTAGGGAACCCCACAGACTGCAGGCCATTCAGCACAGCCTCATGCAGCAGAGGATTACCGTAAATACACGAGTAAGGGCTCCTTTGAAAGCTCCAGGTCTCTGCTTTCCGGTGCCACAAACTGCAACGAGCTAGGATTTTAGATGCGCAAGTTATATAACTTTACATTTGCCAACGCCACCGTTATATTAAAGGGGTGGATCTGATTTAATGCACACCAGTAAAATGTGGACTGGCTTAAACTGCTCACAATGGGAGTCTTATTAGGGTGCTCTGCAGAATCACTATGGATATCTCTGTTGAGCTGTTTCACAGAGAGAGAGTAGGGGGAGTGAGAGCTGGACACTGCAGTGACACACAAAAGGCTATATCGTGGGAACTGCCTGGCTCGTTCTGGCAGGACTGTCCATGGGCAGGCATTTCAAGACATGCTGTTATACCCAGGGGAGGGGGTACCGGCACGGGCCACTCTGTCTTCGAAGACCGTCGTTTTTGGACCACCAGCCAGCCTGTGAAACAACTGCTTCCTCCCACGCTTGAAATTCCGCATTGTGAATGTAAAAAGAACGTAGATCCCTAATGTCACCCCAAAAGACGTATAGCAGTTCCAGGCGAGAGAGAGACTTGTTGCTAAGGGAACAGTCTGTTTGAAAGATTAACACCCCCCACCCCCCTCCCCCCCTCTGTCGCACACCTGTAAAGCAATCCCTCCACAGGAAGGGGGTGTGTGGGGTTATTTTAGGACCCTCCTGGGAATGGGAGCTGCGACACTGAGCAAGCAAGACGATGTGATCTAGAAAAACGAGAAAACAAAGACTAAACCGCTTGTGTTTGAGTGCGGTTTAAATTGTAAGGCAATGATCTCGTCAGTGTAAACTGGGTTAAGGGGGGGAGGGGGGTTAAATTAATTCAAGCTTCACATTTTTTTGTTTTATAATGTGTGGGCTCTTGTAGATTAGGCTCCCAAACTGCTGCCCCTCCCCAGTTTCTCCAGGTTACAGCACATTCATGTAACAATATGAGGAAAAAGATTGAATATATCTTCACTTGCATCTTAATTCTAAACTGACAAACCTTTCAACTAGAAGTCTGTCTTCAAAGTACTATTGAGTGCTTAATAGTTCTGAATGAAAAGAACTACCTTGAGCTGTACGCATACCGCTGGATCATATTTGGTACATACGCATTTCTGACAGAGGTTAAGCAGGTATTCAGATGTAAACGTTTAACTCTTGTCTGTCTGTTCCTGCAGGTGTGTGATATTCCTGTCCCTGGAATAAGACACTGCTGAGGGATAGAGACCTCCGCCCACCGCGGGGAAACCCACCAATCACAGCATGGCTGATCACAGGACAGGGGCATCAGCAGCTCTGGAGTGCTGAAGAGAGGGAGAACGAGAGAGTGAGGAAGACAACTAGAAGAAAGGAAGGAGGAATACAAGTCTGTGCTTTTTAGAACACAGAGAGAGAGAGAGAGTGAAGGAGTGTGACGGGGCAACCAATCCTCTTAGTGTGTCTGAGAGAGGAGCTGGCAACAGGCACTGTGAGGAAAGGGAGAGTTGAGACTGTGATTGAAAGAACAGACTAGCTTCTCCTGAGCCTTAATTGTGTGGGAGAATTGATAGTGAGTGTGTGATAAATTGCAGGTAGGGAGGGTGGGCGAGGGGAGGTCGATAAGCCTGTCTCTGTGTGTGTGTGTATGTATGCGTGTGTTTTCCTCTCTGTGTCCGTGTCTGCAGTGGGCAGTGACAACGGCAAGCAGAGAGAGAGGCTATGGGTGCCATGGTGACCTAGAGTAAATGGCTGTTCCTGAGCTGAGCTTGTTGCCAGTGTCTGCTGCTCATCCCTCCTCTCTCTCTACCTGCTCCTCCTGTTTCCTCCTCCTTCTCCTCCCCTGCCTCTGGTCCCCCTGCTGTCGCCGCCGCTATGCTTTGGGTCTGGAAGTCTGTGTGTAGCCTTCGGCAGCTTGAGCTGCACCGTCTGATCCTGGCCCTGATCATCTTCAGCCTGCTTTCCATGTGCTTCCTGGCTTATTATGTCAGCAGCAGCCCCAAGATCAAAGAGGCGCCCCCTCTTCCCTTCAGTGACTGCGGGGTGGGAGGAGGACCAGAGGGTGGGCAGAGGGCCCCCCCGTTCGTGCCCCTGCGGACGGGACAGCGGCATTTCATGAAGGCTGTGGACACATCTCGCACGGACCCCATGGTGCTAGTGTTCGTGGAGAGCCAGTACTCCCAGCTTGGCCAAGAGATTGTGGCGATGCTGGAGTCCAGCCGGTTCAAGTACCGCACGGAGATCGCCCCGGGGAAGGGGGACATGCCCGTGCTGACGGAGAGGGGGCGCGGCCGCTATGCGCTGGTCATCTACGAGAACGTGCTCAAGTACGTCAACCTGGATGCGTGGAACCGGGAGCTGCTGGACAAGTACTGTGCTAATTTCGGCGTGGGCATGATCGGCTTCTTCAAGGCCAACGAGAACTCGCTGCTCAGCGCCCAGCTCAAGGGCTTCCCGCTCTTCCTGCACTCGAACCTGGGGCTGCGAGACTACCGCATCAACCCCACCGCGCCACTGCTCTACGTAACACGTGCCAACGAGGTGGAGCAGGGGCCCCTGCCCGGAGACGACTGGACCGTCTTCCAGTCCAACCACAGCACCTACGAGCCCGTCCTGCTGGCCAGCACCAAGTCCTCAGAGGCGCTGGCTCAACTGAGTGAGCATCGGGCCCAGCACGCCACGGTGGTGCAGGACCTGGGGCTGCACGACGGCATCCAGCGCGTCTTCTTCGGGAACAACCTGGCCTTCTGGCTGCACAAGCTGGTGTTCATCGACGCCATCGCACATCTGACCGGACGCAAGCTCTGCCTCCCCCTTGACCGCTACCTGCTCGTTGACATCGACGACATCTTTGTGGGCAAGGAGGGCACGCGCATGAAGGTGTCGGACGTGGAGGTGAGGTGGGGGTGTGGGGTAGCTTAGTTACTCTAGGTAGTATATGGCTAGTGTTGGTGTGGTGTATTTTAGTTAGGTAGTATATGGTAAGGTAGTCCAAGGTTTATATCCAAGATCAGGTCTCTTAAAGTGAGGACGGGGGTTAGGGGATAACACTAGGTGTTGGTTGGATTTCATTGATTTTCATTTTAATTATTTTCAATTTTAAAGCCCCAGGCCTGACTTCATGTTCCATGTACCCAGTTGGACCCCCTGTCTCTGCAGTCTCAGCTGTGTGTTCTGGTGCTGCTGTTATGTATGCTGTTAATAATGAAGGACTGTATCCAAGGCTGTGTTTTTCACTGTTATCTTGGATTTCCTGATTTCCGTGAAATGTACCCGTTGTTGTGTGATATGTAGCTCCCTGTGAAAATTCAGATTTCTGAAAGAGTAGTGTAAATTCCAGCTAAAATATGGGAGATATTCCTGCTAAAGATCGCTCTGGCGGTACAAAGGGTGTGTTTCACTTGTCTGCTGCTGTTTATTCACCAATTTTATGTTTTTACAGTATTTTGTTTGATTCACTGATGGTGAAAATAGAATATCTTTCAAAGGTGGACATAAAAAAAACAAAGTGTTTTACAGTTTAGCGTTTACTGTTTTTCAGGTAAGCATTAAAATATTTAACCCTATGTAGTACCTTAGATACTCTTTAAATTAAGCAAACATCCAGTGTCCAGCGCGGGCAGGTACTGTGTAATTGGATTTAGGCTGTTTGATAATTAAGGGAGGTTAATTGAGCTGTTGAGTCTGAAACCTTCCAGGAACGTACAAATTCTATATTTGCACTAAACATAGAAGCAAGAGAAGGGAACGTGTCAGATTCTATTCCTTCCTGTGTCGGTTGACTGTTGTGTTGCCATGGTACCGGACAACTGACCATGACACCTGCCAAGTCTGACTCATTCAAACACTCAATATTGTCAAAGATTCCTATTGGACAGAAAGCTAATATTTGTTAAATTACTAGTTGCTGGTCTATTATCGTGGATGGCTGATGTATTGCTGCTGTGAGTCTTCTGGAGTATAGATTCACAAAGTTCTTAAGCTCAGGTATCTCAGCTGAACCCGACCCTGTGAGTCAGTAAGCGCTGGTTTTAGTAATTCCGGTTGTGGCGGCTCTTGTTTCCTGGAACGCAGCGGAAACTACAGTACAGCGTGGCTGTCAGTCACACTCAATCCTCGAGGAGGGCACAGTTTATTAGGACTGTCTGAATCTGGGGGAACGTCTGTTCATCCATCCGTCTGTGTGACACGGAGAATCATCTCAAATTGTGATGACGCATTTCTTATTCTGTACATGTTGTAGGTATTTATTGCTGTCACACTGACGGCTGTGGTTTTCAGTTTATTTTTAACGCAGTGTTGATCTCGATGTCTCTCCTGTTCCTCGCAGGCGCTTCTGAACACCCAGAACAAAATGAGAGCGCTGGTTCCCGACTTCACCTTTAACCTGGGCTTCTCGGGGAAGTTCCATCACACAGGTGAGGGAGGCAGCCCTGATGCAGCGCTGAGGGGAGCGGGAGAGCTTGACGCATCTCTCAGATAAGAGTTCTCAGCAGGGTTTTAGTTAGTATCTGTAAAATGAGGCTTTTGTGAAGCGTTCCTGAATTTCAGTGCTCCCCTTGTTTAAGTATATTCTTGAAATGACCAGGTGCCAGCAATCACCCCCAGCCACCACCCCCCCCCCCCCCCTGCTAAATCTGCTCTGTTAGGTGGGTTGCAGCAGTGAGAATAATAAACTGTGCATGTGTCTGTGAAGCAGCTTGATGTACCTGCCCCAGTGTGTCTCCCCTTTTCCCCAAGTGTGAGTGTGTGTGATAGGGAGCCAGCTGGATTAACCGGCCCCTCTCCCCTCTCTCTGGCAGGCACGGACGAGGAGGATATCGGGGATGACATGCTGCTGCAGCACAGGAAGGAGTTTTGGTGGTTCCCTCACATGTGGAGCCACATGCAGCCGCATCTGTTCCACAACGTGAGCGTGCTGGCCGAGCAGATGAGGCTCAACAAGCTCTTCGCTCAGGTGAGGACGGTTTTTACTGCGACCGTGCTTAGCCTCAGCGTACAGGTAAAGATTAGGTGTGTCTGATATAATGAAACCAGGAATGAATCAAACTGCTATGGAATGGGAGTCTTATTCCCATCCCTGTGTTGTGCTAAGTGGTTATTTCTTCTAGAATTGCACTAGCAGGCCGTTGTCCTGGAGTGGAATTGTGAATGTGACTCAGCTGATTGTTTTGGTGTCCTGGGGGCTCCTTCTGGTGGTTTAGCATGGAATATCTTTCTTGGACGTAGAAGCTCTGAGTCTAAAAACATTGTGACATATATTTGTTTCTAAAAGGATTGAAGCCAGTAATTGGTGCCATTAAGTAACAGAGCTCGGTTGAAACGAAAACCCAAAGATCCAGTAGCACTCCAGGACCAGGGTTACAGACTCCTGCACTAGGCTAGCCTTTAGGCTTGGATATTCATTTGGGGTTCAGTCCACAAGCTTCAGGATGCATTTTCAAATGTTTTAATGTTTTGTCCTGTTTTTCAGGAGTACGGGATCCCCACAGATCTGGGGTACGCGGTGGCGCCCCATCATTCGGGGGTGTACCCTGTTCACAGCCAGCTCTACGAGGCCTGGAAGTCTGTGTGGGGGATCCAGGTGACGAGCACTGAGGAGTATCCCCACCTGAGACCGGCGCGATACCGCAGGGGGTTCATTCACAACGGCATCCAGGTGAGCGAGCCGGGGACCCCAGAACACACAGTTTGAGAGACAGAGAATGTACCTCCATGTGAGATCAGCACAGTGCCACAGGGAGGGTCAGTAACAACATCAAGGGCAAAAGCATGACACCAGAGTGAACCAGCACACAGGCTGAAGAGACAGGCCAGGGAAAGTGGTCAGAGGCTACTGAGTTTGCAGAACTGTGCAGGTTAACCCCCCTTTGCTCTGTCGCTCTCTCTCTCTCTCTCTCTCGCTCGTTCTCTCTCTCTCTCTCTCTCTTTCTCTCAGGTGTTGCCCAGACAGACCTGTGGCCTCTTCACTCACACCATCTTTTACAACGAGTACCCAGGGGGCTCCCGAGAGCTGGACAAGAGCATCCGGGGAGGGGAGCTGTTCCTAACGGTGCTGCTCAACCCGGTGAGTATCGGGGACCCCCCTGCTCCCCTCTCTCATACACAGAGCAAGGAGACCACAGTATGGTTTGTTTACCATAGTAAAAGCATGGTGAACACATGTGCTAACCAGTTATATTAGTCAAGCTAACCAGGGATGCTTTCTTCACAAAGAAACTCCCATGTCTAGTAGCAGTTACTGTTATTACAGTGCTGCCCATTTATAATACTATAGTAATATATCCAGCGCTATATATATATATTAGTGTTGGTATTATTTCTATTTGAAATCCTATTACAAGTATTCATGTTCTTACAGTAGTTGTAACCTCCCTCTCTCCAGGTCAGCATCTTCATGACCCATCTCTCTAACTATGGGAACGACCGGCTGGGGCTGTACACCTTTGAGTCGCTGGTGAAGTTCGTCCAGTGCTGGACTAACCTGCGCCTGCAGACCCTGCCTCCCAAGCAGCTGGCTGACCAGTACTTCCAGATCTTCCCTGAAGAGAGGGACCCCCTGTGGCAGGTATGGGAGTGACTGAGAGCACAGCTCGATGTAAGACTGGTAGAAACCAAGTCAAGTAGACACGGAAGAACGGCACTACCCAAAACATTTTATACTCCTTGCACGAGCAGATTTTCTCCAGTGTTTGTCTTCTCTCACTCATTGATTATTTTGGCATTACCCACTTAGAAGCATCGCGTACCCTCTCTGTCAACACGCATTGCAGAAGTCACGAGACGAAACGTTCGCCTACTTGACAGCAATTTTAAATGGATGAAATATTCGCATATTGGAATGAAACACTTTACCAGATATACAACAGAGATGGAAGTAAGACTGCCATTGCATAGCAGTTTGATCCATTCCTGGATTTACTAAGAGCTTAATAAGGCACACCTGAGCGTGTTACCTGTGCACTGTGATTAATCAAGCTCGTAGTAAAATCTGGAGTGGATGAAGTAGGGAGTCTTATTTTCAGCCTCGTACAAAAACGATCAAATTAAGAAATTGACTTTACTGTCTCCCTGAAACTCCAAACCCCTGCCGTTGTCTTTAAGCTTTAAGATCACATGGTGCGCTCTCTGTGTGTCGACTGTGTTTCAGAACCCCTGCGATGACAAGCGACACAAAGACATCTGGTCCAAAGAAAAGACCTGCGACAGGCTGCCCAAGTTCCTGGTGATCGGACCACAGAAAACCGGTAGGAGAGAGTCCCATTGCAAAGCAGTTTGAGCCACTTCAGGTTTTACATTCATTCTCTCCTTTCTTCTCTCTCTCTCTCTCAGGTACGACAGCTTTGCACTTCTTCCTCTCTCTGCACCCAGCGCTCACCAGTAACTTCCCGAGCCCAGTCACCTTTGAAGAGATCCAGTTCTTCAACGGGCCCAACTACCACCGTGGCATTGACTGGTAACCAGAGATTACACACATTTATATAGAACTACTGTTAATAGCTACATCATTCTTTACAGCAGTAAGACCACCCTAATTATAAAAAAGGTTACCATATTATCTTCAGGGACTGAAGTAAGACTGCTGTTGAATAGCAGTTTCATCCATTTCAGGTTTTACTGTGATCTTGATTAGCCTCAGGTAACAGCTAAGTTGTGTCTTAAGCTTAGAAAACCAGGAATGGATCAAACTGCTATGCAGTGGAAGTGTTATTTCCATTCCTGTCAGCATCATACATCCAATGGGCTGAGTGGCCACTCTGACCTTGAGTGGGTGCAAATCAGTTTGTATCTCACGCAGCACCCTGTGTTTTTAATTGCTCCTGATGCAATAGATTATAAACGGCAGTCTGGCTCATTTTAACATGTAATTTCAATGGGAACTAGCTCTGCAGTGTTGAGGTTTTTTGTTTTAAATGTATTTTTTGTTTTTTATCCCCCCCGACAGGTACATGGACTTCTTCCCCTTCCCCTCCAACGCCAGCACGGACTACTTGTTTGAGAAGAGCGCAAACTACTTCGACACGGAGCCGGTGCCTCGTCGTGCTGCCGCTCTGCTGCCGCGAGCCAAGATCATCGCAGTTATCATCAACCCAGCAGAGCGTGCTCACTCCTGGTACCAGGTCTGTGACACACTGCTAATAACCAGGGGGAGAGAGACTGCTCATTTACCCAGCAGAGCGTGCTCTCTCCTGGTACCAGGTCTGTGACACACTGCTAATAACCAGGGGGAGAGAGACTGCTCATTTACCCAGCAGAGCGTGCTCACTCCTGGTACCAGGTCTGTGACACACTGCTAATAACCAGGGGGAGAGAGACTGCTCATTTACCCAGCAGAGCGTGCTCACTCCTGGTACCAGGTCTGTGACACACTGCTAATAACCAGGGGGAGAGAGACTGCTCATTTACCCAGCAGAGCGTGCTCACTCCTGGTACCAGGTCTGTGACACACTGCTAATAACCAGGGGGAGAGAGACTGCTCATTTACCCAGCAGAGCGTGCTCACTCCTGGTACCAGGTCTGTGACTCAGTGCTAATAACCAGGGGGAGAGAGACTGCTCATTTACCCAGCAGAGCGTGCTCACTCCTGGTACCAGGTCTGTGACACACTGCTAATAACCAGGGGGAGAGAGACTGCTCATTTACCCAGCAGAGCGTGCTCACTCCTGGTACCAGGTCTGTGACACACTGCTAATAACCAGGGGGAGAGAGACTGCTCATTTACCCAGCAGAGCGTGCTCACTCCTGGTACCAGGTCTGTGACTCAGTGCTAATAACCAGGGTGTCTATTTCTGCAATCTGCAGTCCAAGAGCTGAGTTGATTCAGACAGGGAATGAGGGTTTGGCCCTTCTTGTATTGTATCAAGTTTGAGATTCTGTCTCTTTCTACAGCACCAGCGGGCTCACCAGGACCCTGTCGCTCTGAACTACACCTTCCAGCAGGTGGTGCGTGCCCCCCCCAGCGCCCCGCCCCAGCTCCGAGCCCTGCAGAGCCGCTGCCTCTCCCCGGGGGCCTACGCAGCTCACCTGGATAGGTGGCTCCAGTACTACCTACCCAGCCAGGTACAGCACTGACACTGCAGCCTCTCTCTCACTGTCTCTCCCACTGTCTCCTCTCTCTCTCACTGTCTCTCCCTCTCTGCAGCTCCTGCTGGTGGATGGCGCCAAGCTGCGTTTGAACCCGGTGTCTGCACTGGATGAAGTCCAAAAATTCCTGGGGGTGAGCCCCCTATTCAACTACACACAGGCACTGACGTGAGTCAAGGAACAAGCATTTTGGTTCTGGTCTGTGTGTTTGAGGTTTGGTGACAGTGAGGGGTCGGGTCTGGTTCTGGTCTGTGTGTTTGAGGTTTGATGACAGTGAGGGGTCGGGTCTGGTTCTGTTCTGTGTATTTGAGGTTTGGTGACAGTGAGGGGTCGGGTCTGGTTCTGGTCTGTGTGTTTGAGGTTTGGTGACAGTGAGGGGTCGGGTCTGGTTCTGGTCTGTGTGTTTCAAGTTTGGTGACAGTGAGGGGTCGGGTCTGGTTCTGTTCTGTGTGTTTCAGGTTTGGTGACAGTGAGGGGTCGGGTCTGGTTCTGTTCTGTGTGTTTCAGGTTCGATGACAGTAAGGGGTTCTGGTGCCAGCGCCTGGAGGCGGGTCGGACACGGTGTCTGGGAAAGAGTAAGGGCCGGAAATACCCAGACCTGGATCCCGAGGTGAGCACACACTGCAGCCCGCCGAACCTCAGGATACAATGAGCTGCACGCGCTGTATGCAAACGTAGAAACAAAGAACTTTGCATTGTAATACTGCATACCTTGAGGTATGCTATTGCTTTCGCAATTCGTGTTACTGATGGGAACTGATTCCCTGTCGAAAACAAACAAACAGGAAGGTACGTGAATATCGATGTGCTTGTCTTGACTTGCATTTCTCATGCCAGCAACAACACTAGCTGCTGCTTTCACAGTCCCTGATGAGCACTGATCCTGGTCTATCTAATGTTACTTCTGTCCTTTTGCAGTCCTGTGAGACCAGCCGGTAGTGTTAACCCAGTCTTGTGTAAAATGAAGTAAAGTTAGAAATTAAGGTAAAGATGTCACCGAGTTGAAATAAGCAAGAAGTGTAAGTGTATATAGGTGAGAGAGAAGCAGAGCTCAATGAAGTTGTGTAATTGAGAGATGCGTTCTGTCCGTTTCTCCTCACTCACTCATTCACTCACTCGCTCTCTCCCTTCCCTCTGTCTCAGACACGCTCCTTCCTGTCGGAGTATTACCGCGATCACAACATGACGCTGCTCAAGCTGCTCAACAGGCTGGGTCAGGCCATCCCAGTTTGGCTCAGAGAGGAACTGCAGAGCTGGAGCTGAACACAGAACCAGAACCAGACCTCCAGACAGAGCCAGAGTTGGGCCAGGCGAGCAAACAGGGAGGGGGAGCTCAAAGACCAGTAACTACAGAAAAAACCCAGAGCCGCAGGGAAACATGGAACAAGGGCACACACACGCACACACCCCCCTACCATGGGTCTCACATAGGGGGTGCCGTGGCTTACGCGATGCCTTTAACATGTTCTTGAGCGAACGGTCTCGTCGCACACACCCGCCGCTCGCTCGCTCCTCCTCCCTGGTGTTCATTGCTCTGTGGGGAACTCGTCCATGGCAGCAGTATCCGAGCTGCTGTTAACCCTCTGCAGACATTTTGTATTTTTAAAGTGCGGTACGTGACTATAAGGAGACTGAACGGAGATTCAAACACAAAGGGACACTCATGAACTATAACCCCCTCTCTCCAATACCCCTTTCTGTGTGTCTGTTCTTTTTATTTTCATTTTTTTAAACAAAACCTATGCACATTTTTTTTTTTTTTTTTAAAGGTGTTAATGTGTGTAATTCTTTTTTTTTTTGTTTGTTTGTTAAATGAGACATTTCAAATAATAAAGGACACATTGCTGTTACTGATTTTAAACGTGAACCCAGCGGACAATCGGTGGTGTGTGTGTGGATGGGAGAGATGCGCAGGTTCCAGCATCCTAGCTGCTTTAATTTATCCCAGGACTTTACGGATAGGAAGGCCCCGCCTCTTGACAAAACCAGGCCAAACCAGACCCACCCAGGGCAACCTCGCGTCAAGCTGTGTCTTGCTGGGCACTGTTGCTGGTAACTGCCGTTTTCTCAAGGAAATATGCATCCTGAGAATTTTAATTCAAACAGCAACAGGCAGTTGGGAGATTTGGAACTGTGTATCTGATTTGGAGCTGTAGATCTGGTTATCGCTCAAGCTGAACACAAACGGGTAGGTGTTCAGACAGACACTGACTTTGGACTTGTTTTTTGGGGAGGAGGAAGGGAGAGGGATTCCATATTGTGGGCTGTCCTTCCTAATATTAAAAGCTGCTCTGTGTTGTGTTTTTTTTTGTTTTTTAAATAAATATGTATTTTTAAAAGGAAGAACCACCAACATAATATCATCTCTAATAAACCGCTGCAGTGTTTTGGGAATTGTGTCTGAGTCAGTTCTGTACAGGGAGGCTTTGCTTTCTGTTTGATGTTGCTAAACAGTTTTATTTTAGTTTAGTTAAATACTTTTTTATTTGTCCTTACAAGTCGCCCACAACATCCAGTCATGCCAGCCTCCCAGAAGTGAGGTTCAAAAGACTAGTCTGGTGCATTAATATGAACCCACTATGCCACCTCGCCCCTGCGTTCCCCTGCCTGTATGCCTCCCCCTGCACACCATGTGTCTGTGCCTTTACCATAGGAGACCTGTTTTATTTTTTGTTAGTATGATGCTTCTGACTTGTGTCTTCCACTGTATTCATTACCTGCCTCCTGTAAGAGTGTCCCTCCGTTTTGTAAATCATTGCATTAGATGGACAGATTTTTTTTTTTTTTTTTTTTTTGGTGAGGTGGGGAAAATTTCTCTCCACAGGACCCTGCCCAGTGCTGAATGCCATTATGCCAAAAGAAATGCAATGACATCCAGAACAACACAAAGGCTCAGCAATGGTGTTCTCTGGAGAAGAAAGTAAAAAGAAACTCATTGCTAAACACAAGAGTTACGTTTCAGGCCTTGTCTTGTGTGTTGAAAATGTTATCCAGTCTCAATCTGGCCTTACATATTGTACAAAAATTAATTCAAGTACTAGTTGGCATTTTACAAGGTACAAAGCAGCTCTCGAGCTGGCTTAGGTGGTAGAGCATTGGATGCTGATTGACCTGGCAGTTGGTTCAAGTTCTGCAAATGTTAATCCCTCGTTTTCCAAAATATTCTTTAATTTACCTTATAGACCTGTAAGGGTTGGCTTTTAAATACAGTTTGTCACAAATTAAACTAATTTGAGAAGCACATTTTAACCTTTTATTTTTAAAGACTTTTTCATTTCTGGTACTCTGTTTTATGACAATGTCTGTGGTCTTGAAAAAAATATAAAGAGGTGGACGTAAGATTACGTATGCAATGCTTGGCTGTTGCATAGAGCCAAGTGGTGCAGTGTGATATGCACTAACATGCTATGCTAGAGAACTGGGTTCAAATCCAGTTAATTCCATCCTTTATTTTCAAAGAATTGGATAAGTTCCTATATCAGCAGTAATAAAGGATGCGTTCTCACAAATGTGAAATGGCTCAATGGGTTAATTCACTAACATGCTGTGCTGTTATCCTTGGAGAATTGGTTTGAAAGCCAGTTAATTTCTTCCTTTATTTTCAAAACATTGTTTAATTAACCTTACAGGCAGTGTGAACACACAGCTTTCCTGTGGGAGCTGGTGGTGCAGTAGGCTAATCACCATGACTGCCTCTCTCCTTGAAGATGGCGATTCAAATCCAGCTCCTGGTACATAATTGGTTGCGTTTCCACAGATGCAGAAGACCTACCCTGTGGAAGGAGGGGTGTCTGTCTGGCAGAGACTGCTTTTTCATTTGACTAATACAGCAAATTAAATAAAGGAAGGAACTCCCCTGGGTTTGAATCCAGTCCCACAAGGCAGGCCCATACAGCGTGCTAATGAACTAACCCACTGCACCATCTGTGTTCTTGTTACAGACTAGTAGACTAAATCTGTCTATGAGAGTAACATCCTTTTTCAGAGAGTGCACACTACTGGAGTTGAGAATCATGGATCTTACTGCACAACTACAGAGTTTCATTCCACTGAAGCGAGGGATTAACAAACCCAAACCTATTAAACAGCAGACCTATTCCAGGTAAATACCAAGAATAGCAGGGTAAAAAAAAGCTATCAGTGTTAATACTTATATAGAATAACCATGCAGTTTTTTGCCCCCTACTAAAGTACTATCTCCACATTTAATTATTTATTACTGATAAAATAAATCAGTTTGCTTCACTAACTGTGTGAGCCAATCAGGAGCTTGCTTTATCCAATCAGATTATTGAAGGCAAGACATACAGTTCCGCTTTCTCCCACAGGGTCAGGGTTTTGAAGAATATAGCAGAAATATATTTATTTTTGCAGAGGGGGTTAAAATTAATCTGAGTAACTTCAAAGGGACTGAGCTGTCTTCAGATTTAAAAAATAAAATAAAAAAGTTGATTTATACCTGAACCAGTTCTACTGACTGCATTGTGGTTTATAACAAAACTTTGCGGTTTATAATAAAAGTGAGAGAGAAGACCGATTGGTGCCGTCAGTCCAGCTCTTCATAAACCAGGGATTGGATCAGAACCAGCTGATAAACTGCACAGTACAAGGGCCACTGTTTGAAATGTGGTTTTTATTAAATACTTTCAGATCAAGTTTCAATAATAACAAAGCTATGATGAAGACCTACTAACATTCAAACAAACACTGGATAGTTTGAAGTTCATGGTTTATTAATTATATGTTCATGCAAAATCCAGCATCCAATGCTTCATTTAAAATTCAGAGTATATTTATATTTAGCCCCATATTATGCAGTTACAATGCAGTACACATACTAATAAGGATGAGAACAGACCAAGCTGAGGCTTCCGTTACATTTTTTAAACGTGGTACAGCACTTATTTATATCTGGGACGGAGCAGTTTTCATTTACCTCAAAGATGCAACTAACATTTCATATAGATTTGAACTTTTCATCAAGTAAAACACAGACAGTGAAAAATATACAAGAAAGTAGACATGCATAACTTCTCTTGTAAAACTGCATATATAGTTTGTACATTGTGTGGAGTTTTGGTTTTTTGTTTTTTTAACGTTTGTTGTTTTTCTGATAAGTTGACAAGGCTGTCCCTTCCAGCTAGGTTTTTTTTTTTTTTTTTTTTTTTTTTTTTTTTTTCGTTTTTGCCACCGTGGGTATACTGTGCAGTGCTTCATTTAGGGTCTCCCCCCTCCCCCACTCCCACTAGTAAACTGTTGTGGATTGCAATTTTGTCCTGAAGAGCCCTAGCTATAGACGCACATAATCAGCCAGCTTGGCAAGGCATAGTAGCCTGTCCCCACAACGCAACCCCAAACAAAACACCCCATATTATACAGTATTTAACCCATACAGTAGCATCATGGTGTGTGTATGTATGTATGTATGCGACACAGTGCCATGGTGTTGATATGTTACATAGCCCAGCGGTGCATGGTGCTTACAGCGCTATGGTTTAGTACACACGAAATATAGTAATTGTGGGCACAAAAACAGGATATGTCCCCTTTACATTATTTTTTGTTTTGATCCAATGGGAATTTGATGCCACCTTGTGGTGGTATACTGTAATGCCACTGTTACTGTTTTGAAATCTGAATCTTCTGCCCATTATTAAAACATGTCATGATGTGTATGGCATAGCATGATTGAGGGCGTACGGCGCCTTCCCTCCTTTAGGCCACCGTTTACCATTCATACAAATTAAACCTCTTCACTTTTATAAACATGGTGAAACTAGAGTATTTCAATAGCTTCTGCCATTATTTATAGGGAGTGAGGCGATACAAAGTGTAGGTATCTAGAGACAGAGAAATATGCAGATATGTTGAAAAGGAGCTTTGACTTTGGGCATAACTGTCACCTTCACTTCCCATTTCTATATTATCAGACATTGTTTGGAATTTCTTCCAACACCTGACTCCAGAGCAAACTTTGAAGACAAGATTATGGAATTGCAAAGTCAGTCAGTCACACTGAATATTATATTGTAATAGTAATTATAGTAAGAATAATGGCTGAATCTACGCTGAACTGGGATTTTGGTATATGAATGCTCTGGTAAAGGGATCCTCATGATGTGCATTTGCACGAGGAATGGGAGAACTCGGCTGAAATCTTTGCCTCGTTCCCCCTTTCCTGAAACTCGGAGAGTCTGGGTGTGAGCTCAAAACAGAGCACCAGCACCTACCACAGGACTACAACTTTATTTACATTAAAATAACACATCATTTTACTAGACCTACTACCAACATGAATATGAATAATAATCAGAACAAGCACTGCAACTTCAATTTGCCCAGGATCGCCATCACCACAGCCAGCTCTTCACTGGAGCCTCCACTGCTCCCCTGCCCCTCAGCACTGGAACTCTCCTCACAGAGTCAGGGGGCAGAGACATTGTTTCATTTTGATTTATTCCATTTGAAATTTGCCAAGGTTTTCTAGAGCACTGGTTCCTTTTCTTAATCCTTCAACTGAAATAATGGGTAACGCTTTATATTGCGTGGCAAATTAATATTAAATAGATATGCAATTGCATATTAAATTAATATTAAATAGATATGCAATTTCATATTAAATTAATATTTAATAAATATGCAGTAGCTAGTTTCTTACTAAATGTTAACCAAATGTAATTGCATATCATGTTTTGTTATCTTTGAAAATATGTAATAATTTCCCATTGTTTACATGTTTTTCATTGAAAATACAGTTAACCTGCAATGTAAGTGGAAAGTAACAAGGAATAATTAAACAAATTTAATATCAATTGCATATCTATTACATATTCATTTAATATGCAATTGCATATCTACTAAATAGTCATTTATGCCACGCAATATAAAGCGTTACCAAGTAACCATCCAGGTGACCTGGGACAGTCCTATTGTTAAGTGAAAGAAGCTAATACAATGTAGACAGTTGGTGATAGGCAAGACTACCCTCACGTCACTTCAGCTGCTAGAAAATGAAAAGATCAATGTATTGCATGATTATGGTTTTGGTGCCCAAAAAGGGCATGGACTGGAACTGGCTGTGCAATACAGGTGGAGCCCTGCTTTTCCTTAACGTGCAGTGCAGGCCTGTGAGAACAGAACGTACTGAACTGAGGTTGTGAAAGCCAGGTTTTAATATTCAGAATGGCACATCAGACCAGTCTCAACGTTCTCAGGGCAGTGCAGCCCGGTTGTTCACGCCGAGGGACAGGGAGGAAAGCAGTATGATCTTATGGTTATAGTGCAAGTGCAGAGTTCATGATTCTGTGTGGCCCACGAAGGAGGGGTGGGGAGGGACAGAGGGCGACAGACCCAGTGGTTGGAGCTGTTCTAAATCTCACTCTCCCATATTGTGGACTGTGACCCCACTAAGTTCAGCTGCCCTTCTGCATTGGAGGCTGGTGAATAGAACAGGTGGGGCATGGCATAAATGTCGTGGAGACAAAGAGATGAAAATACACCTCGCAGTGTTTAACTTCACCTAATTATCTGAGTACTGCCTCTCTCTTGGAGGCCTGTCCTCTGAAACTGGTGTGATGTACTACTTTTGATTATTGAATACTGACATTTACTGTGCGTGTTCCACAACTTCAGATAAAAAAAAAGCGATTGTAATGTTTGTGAAGCCAGAGGTGCAGATGAAAACAGAGAGCCAGTCTCTCCTGCACAGACAGCTGGAGACACCTTGTTTGTGCATTATTTGAACTTATTTCAAATTCTAGCAGAGCAAGCAGCCAAAGGGGCCTGGTTTTTGGGGGGGTGAGGAAGCACACACTGAACCCCTGCCACGAAACTCACTGTAAAGAAACAAAAACAAACAACCCCCTATTTACTGCATTCACTTTAAAAAAACAAAATACTTTTCAAAATACAGGTTCTCGTAAACTTCGCTTCACTGAGAGTAAAAATCAAGAGTTCCACAAGAACACAACAAAATACAAAAATCCATGCCCTTCCACCCAGCCCCACTTCCACCCCCAAAAAACAAAACCAACGCGAAAACAATTTCATTTATGCCGGAAGTCTACACTTTGGTGCTTTAAAATGTGTGTGTGTGTGTGTATATATATATATATTCATTCTAGTTCAATCCTCACTTCCCTTCTTGCTCTGTTGACTTATTTCACGTAAAAATAAAATGATTTTTTTTAAAACGTATCTTTTTTGTATTTTTTTTTTTTTCTATATAATTTTTTTTTTTGTATTTTTTTTTGTTTAAAACACCTTCTGGACAGCATAAACGGGCAAAAAAAGATGGATCCATGGAAAACGACAAGAAAACAGCAGCCGCCGCGTAGGCGTCAGAAGCATGCACCATCCCGAGAGCGGGGCCGCGGTGGCGGGCGCGCTCGGAACGTCTAGCTAGGGTTGGACTTGTTTGTTGTTTTTTGTAATTTTTTTTTAAACTTCGAGAGGTCTCCTCCATCCGGGCTCTCCGGCGCCAATCCGACCACGGAGAAGAAACGCTCCATTCAGCTTTGGAATCCAAGCGAGCTGCAGCAAACAGATAGTGAGTTATCATTCAGGCTATGCCAACCTTCAAAACACAATCAACTTCACCAAGAGATAAGCATGACCCAGCACTAAACCACGCAATTAAAAAAAATGATCCCTTACTCCATTTATAGAAATGTACTTTGTATTTATAATTTTAAACTTAAAATCCTCCCCCCCTTTCTGTACTGATGTCCCGACATACAAAAACCTGAATAATAAATGGTGATGAAATGCCGTGTGTGCCTGTCTCGGCCAGGCCTCTTACCCGTGCTCACAGTGTTCACTGTAGTGGAGCGGCAGGGGCCCCAGAGCAGTGGAAGTGCACGTTCAGCCACTTGGCGTCGCGACGGTGCCACACGCGTGTCTCCTCGGACTGGCTGCTGCGTGGCCGGCCCTGGGTGTCGATGTACTGAGTCAGCCGGATATACGCAATGCAGGCTGCATCCTCCCCAATCAGGTGAACGTGAGGGTTCAGGATGGTGGTGTGGACCGGCTTGCTGTTCTTACTCAACACTGTGGGTGAAATCATTCCACTGTCACTCACCCAGCCTGTACTGGAGTGCATCTCTCCTTGAACACTGAACGGTCATACACCCCTGGTAAATCGGGCTGCGAGCACTGTGCTTCCCTGACATTGCCAACATATACAAACTGGGAAAAAAACAATTGCATCAGTACTGGCAACGGTTTCACCTCCAGTCACTTGCAGCACATGCAGGACGTGTATGGTGACAGCACTCTTATCCCCACACCTCACTGGGGCACAGCAAAGCGACTGTGTGTGCACACAATGTACAAAAACATTACTAAATGTGAACAGAAAGGAGCTCACAGTTTTCGAAGTAGAACTTGTGGAAATCCATCCCCTCCACCAGGTTTCCAAGTGCCTCAGGTTCGAACGAAGTCAGCCCAGGGTCACAGATTCTCCTACAAAAGAGAGGAAGACAAACGACAAAACATCTGTGCAAATCCTCTGGGAGGGGCAGTTACCTGGACTATACCTTCTTTCAAAAGTGTGTACAATATAATTTAGGCCATTGAAAATTCAAAATTTTAGGGAAAAAGTAATATACTAAGGAAACCAGTGACTGTTGAAATCCACATCTGCACTAAAACATTCTGCTATACTTTAAGTTATACCAAAACATGCCACGCTTGTATAAAAGCCATAGGTTATTTAGAATAGATTTTCACCCTAAATGTGGCCTAAAAACAGACTTATACAGCAATCCATGACGTTACATATTATGACAAATTAGTATACATAATAAATGAGTTGTAGTGCTGCGTGAGGCTGTTTAATGTATTGTACTGATAAAGGTTAGCTTCACCGGCTCTACAATTGTTAGCATTAACATTTATAGATAATCAAAGCAACAATACTACTCTTCAGTTACTCTGAAAACTGGGAAATTCATTATTTACACAGATTATCATGTTTTTATGAATTGATTTAACAAAACAATTAATGTCCTGATAGTTTTTAAAAGTGCCATAGTTCAGATGGATAAGATACTCATTTTGAAGATAAACGTATCAAATGAAGTAATGTACGAATATGAAGAAAAAAGTCCAACTAGGCCCCTCCTAAGTGGTACTGTTAGAGCAGTGTGCACTCACGTGTAGGCCTCAAAGTCTCCATTGTTGACCGCTTCAATCAGCTGCTCTGTGATCTTGATTATCTCCTGCTTGCGAACTGAAATTCAGAGAGAAAGAGACTTGAGTTGCAGCTGCACTCAACTGAAATGTTCTTCTGGCTGTCCTTGATGTTTCATATACATTTTAACAAAATCACCTCGCAAGGATTTTTGTCTCGCCAAGTGTAAACCCATCCCAATCCATCAGTACCTTCCTATCAACATTTCTGTAAACACTGGCCTACACCCATTCAGTAACAAACATGCATCCGTCGTACTTGCCATCACTGAGGACAATCTGTACATCTCCTCCTCCTCCTCAGACAAAATGAAAAGATGCTACTAGAGCAGCGTCCTCAAAACAGAGTCTCAGTACAGAAATTGTAATCAAGTGAAGCGAAAAAGACAAACAAGGCGCTTAGCAAGGGGACAGAACACAAATCATGAAATTGGGAGAGTTGTTTACGAGGAGAATGTTTCACACACTCAAGCTTATTTCTGCATTACCACATTTTATTACATTTAGATTTTCTTTCATTGGCTTAGGAACTTTAAAATGACACACATTTCTAAAGCTGTGAACACGCATAAGACAATTCCATCAGCCTCCCGCTATTAATGTACCTGTACTAAACCACCCCCTATTAGAAATCAATGCATGGGCAACAACAGACTGCACTTTATTTTTGCATGTGATCATCAGCCATAAAAAAAATATTTATATAGATAGATTATATATATATATATATATATATACACACACACACATTATATATATATATATATATATATATATATATATATATATATATATATATATATATATATATATATATATATCCTTGCTTGTGATATAACTATCCTTTCCAATACCAAATGCTGCAAAAAAACCACGCACACCCACCCCTACCGCACGCATGCGCCCCCACTACCACCGCACGCACGCACATCCAAGATCCCTGCCAGCAGAGGAGTTACTCAAATAGAAAACCACCTGGTTTATGTTATTTATGTGATGTTCAATAATCCAAGATTATTATTCATTTTTAATGCATATACTGTAATAACTCCCTTTACATTACAGGGACATTACCCCTATTCATACAAAAACTGTCTGGACAGATGGGATTATGTCACTTGTGTCTGTTTCTGCAGGTGTCAGTACATGCATTAGTTTCAGCTCTTATCCCTTCCTTGGTTAGTTTGTGATGCAGAGTTGCTGTCGCTCTGGCCCTGCACTTACACAGCTGCATGGTGCTGCCACCTAGGGGCCTGGAGAAGGAGGACGCTATGGCATGAGCATGCTCTAAATCAGAGACCTGTCCTGAACTGTTCCAAGCAATGCGTTTTACTTCATGCAGCAGGCCAGCTGAAAGACACAACACAATATCAACAGAGACAAAGACACACATCACACAACATGGTCAACACAACAGCAAAAAGGAAAGATGAAAATTAAAACAAAAAACTAAAACCAAGAAAAGATGAATAAACCATCTGTCAAGTAGTAAAAATCATTATAATATATATATATATATATATATATATATATATATACACCTGTGATTGTGTGTGTTTAAAAACAAATAATATGTGACAAGTGCCACTTTATTAGAAGCATGTTGGATGCGACGGTGGTTTGTTTCTTTTCATACCTCCCTGTGTGGACGGAGCTATGAAGATGTAACGTGCAAATGTACATAAAGCTGTGAGGTGCTGACAGTGTCAGGACTGGGGGAGCTAGTGGGAGCATGACTACCTGTTTGGTTGTTGGGACGTCAAAACTATTTGGGGAAACACTCTTTTGTAACAGAATGTTGTTCACAATGGCACCAATCTGCCAAAGACCATGGCTCTTTCCTGATTGTCACCTAAAAACAGGCAGCAGGAAACTACAGAGCAGCATCAGACATGAGTTTGTGAAAAGCAGAGAGGTTTCTAACGAAGGGTAGAACAAACACATGCACAACACCCCGTAGAAGGGAAAAGGAAAGCATGCTTGTGTGTAAAACTAGACCCACAGTAGAAAAGCTTCTACCAACTGTGTCTCCAGGGGAGCTGCCAGCGCCCCCAGAATTCTACCGCTCATTAGAAGAAGAATTCAACTCTTCTGAATCAAAGCTTAGTGGCACACAGTTACCTACTTTATCAATGGCTTTTATACAGGGAGTATGGCGGGCACTGGCCAAGACCAGGCTCATTTGCGTGTGTCACTGTGATATAATACTGTTTTAAAAAATCTCTTTTAAAATGTACACAGGTTCAAGCTAAATAAAACATTTCAATATAAAGACAGGAAGGCTGTCTTTTCCAGCTGGGCGGAGTCCGCTGGTGAATAGTCTGTTGAACCCAGGGAGCTGCTAGCGGGTGAGGCTGAGTAAGGTTCTGCTACTGATGCGGCAAACATTAAACACAATACTTTTCAACAGAAGACAAATTGTTAAAAAAATCCCATTTGTGCTAACAGTGTCGTGGCAATGGCCCATTCATAGGGTCTCGCAGGTCGTATATGCATGCAGCTCTCAGTTTACCCAGTCTTGAACAAACTCTGTACAGTGGCACCAAAATAATTCAGAGTTATAGTTTTAATCTTCATCATTTTATAAAACTACAGTAGACAAGTTTCCTCTCCCAAGCTGTAGCCTTCTTCCTTTAGTTACTATCCCTTGGTGCATTACACCACATCTTTACTGTCCGTTACTAGCACACCCTTAAAACATGCCAATGTGACAAGAGACCACTGACTACAATCCCTGATATGTAAATACATTCAAAACTTTAAAAATAAAAAGAAACCTTGCTTTAAAATATCTAGGGGAAACCCTAGAGAGATCTCAGGGTCCAGGATTGGATGTGAGCGACGGAATTGGGATTATGAGCAGGTTCGGCTCTGGAATAGCACAGGAGCTGACACGAGGAATCTATTTTTATTTTTATTTTTATTTGGGGGGGGGGGGGGGTGAACTATTAACAGAAAATCTGAGGTTCTGCTGAACAGAAAGTATTTGATCTGGGGATAGGGCACATCAAATGAGGCTGGAAGTATGTGGTTTGAATCTAACGTGTGATAGTTTGTGGTTATGATGTTCAAGTAAAGAGGGCTATGGGTCCATGTAAAAGGAAAGGTGGATTAATAGAACAGGAGCGGTTGTTTTTGATCCAGAAGCTATGACTCTAAAGACAATAAAACTATGGAGAGAATGGAGAGTATGGATCTATCACTATTGAATGGATTGCAGAAGGTCATGGATTCATAGAAGAGAAGGTGGTATACAGCTGTTGGAGTCAGGATAGAGATTACTGCATATGGATTCAAGAGCATTGGTGTAGACAGTTGCTTAGATGAGAATCAGGAAACTCGGCGTGGACACAAAAGATTGGCTTCAATAGGAACATGCTAATCCTCAGCATGGGACTGACAGATGCTGATGAATCTGAAGACTATAGCAGGAGGTATATAGACAGCTGTAGATTCTGGCAGAGCAGGGGATGGGTGACACAGAGGAGGAGATGGGGTGAGGAGCATCAGTCTTACCGACAGCAAGTGGGAGTGAGGCGGGGTGGTCGGGCGAGAGCAGAGGCACAGAGGAGGTGTGCCGGGGGGCGAGGGGAGGCAGGCAGGCTGCACACTTACTGGCTGGCGGAGACTGAGGGGATCCCACCTGCACTGTCAGGTCCTCAGTCACGGCACTGCTCTGGCTCACCACCGCACTGTCGTTGCTAGTGCCACAGACAGACACTGCCGCGTTCGACCAAACCAAAAAGAAACATAATGGGGTTGAAATACAAGATAGTGGTACACAACTCTACACTTTATACCCCTCCAACCCCTCCTGCTTATATGGTACACTCCTTTACTTGACAAGGACACACTTGTGATACACAGAAGTGTGGTTCAGCACCCAAACTTAAAGCCTTACTTTATAAATCATGGCTGGCTGGCTCTGTTTAACTTCTAAATAAAAAAAAAAAAAAAAAAAAAAAAATTTTTTAACCAATCGGAGTCCAAAAAAAAAAAAAAAACTATATGGGATACAGAGTTATAATATATACTGAATCGCTTTGCCAAAATGCATCCTTATATTGAGCTCTACAAACTCCCATTGCTGTCAGTATCTCTACTTCTGTACATATGGAACCAATGCTTCTCTCTCTACTTCGCAACTACTGCAAGTGATTTTTGAGATGCAGAGAATCAAAAAGCTTAAAAGAGGCAAACAGTATATATTATTAAAAATAACAAAGGAAGGAAGTGTTTAATGCTGTGAATCCACCTGGGGTGTCTGATGAGGATTCAGACTTCACCGGATTGCAAAACGTTTCACTTCTTGCCATGTATTATTCAGCTAATGTATTTACTTTTATTAAATGAAGTAGCTGTTTTTAGATAATGTATTAGGTGTATAAGACACACATGTTCAACAGTAGCGTGTGAATGGAAAACGTACAGAAGTAAGCACAATTCCAAACGTTCAATGCGTGGCTAAAACTTACAGGCTCTCTCCAATAGATTAACACCTGTATTACACAAACAGCCTCTACGCAACACAATGAGACAGTCTTTTACACCACCCACACAACCACTTTACAACACATTGGTTATGTCCGATCTACTTAAAACACCCAGTCAAAAAATACTGAGTAGCACTCGACACACACACACACACGCCTTTACTACACAACACAGTGGTACAATTCTCCACTTGCTCTCAACACTTCATGCACTGAACAGATGACAATGGCACACCCCCTACTCCTCCAGACAACATGGTCCAGCACTCTTCAGACTCTTCTGGGTAACCACATTGCTTCAGCATGCCTGTCGATCCCAGCGGATGGGGAGTTAGCCCACGCAAAAAAGTGAAACACAGGCACTACAGAGCAATTCGGCACGGCCTGTATTGCCTTGCTGTGGTGGGAAATACCGCGTTGCATGCCTTTACTGTGATGGCGAGTTCTCATACATGTTACCAATAAGCAGGTATTGTGGCCACTGAGACAAATCCGGGTACTTTCCAAGGCAGGCCATGTTTGCACACGCATGGGGAATGTGTGGGTGGTCAGAGTGCAGTTATTTAAAGTGATTACTTATTCTGGTAAGGAGACTATGTTGTTCAAGTGTCTGAAGAGGGAAAATATGAAATGTAAATGCTTGAAGGACATTTTGAGGTATCTCAAGGTCATACAGGTGGGGTTACACGACTCACTGTTTGATTTCTCTTCATCCACGGACAGTGCCCTTAATATCATTTCTAGTGTCCAGCTGTGTAAGAGTATGGCCCCCTCCCCGAGAACTGAGACAGGTACCCAGGTCCCTGCAGCGCTGCATCGCTCCTACCTTTCATGTCTTCCTCTTCTGTTGTGTTGCAGCTCTCCGTGGATCCCTGGGAACAAAGCAGTGTCTCATCAGCAATGCTGTCACTCACGCGATGTCAGGTCCCATTGTTTGGTGTAATTATGTAATATAGCACTGGTTGCATCCATACAGGGAACTCTGCAAGCGTCCCCATAAAGCTCTGCTCGAACACCTCAATGATCCTGACCTCCATGGACAAAGTCCAATCTCCACAGACAAGTCAGCATCTTTCAAGTATAGTATATTAGTAAGGGGGGTAAACCCCCACTTGTCCAGCTCAAATATAAAATTGGTTTGTTACAGGCAAAGCTGCAAGCTTCTCTTAAAGGGATAACAGCAACATACAATGGGGCTCGTTAGTTAGTATGTACAGATGGTTCTATCTCTGATTACAAACTCGTCAGATTACTCTTTGTTGTCCTGCACCAAAAGTCAAATATAAAGGAGTGCATATTAACTTCTGCAGGAAGCTGAGGAATGAGATGACACAGAGTGAGATGCTCACCTTGATGCCGTCAGGAGGGTTGTGCACAACAGTGGTCTGTGGTTCCTAGGGGGGCAGGAGAAAGTTTAACACAGAGAGCTTGGTGCTTCACAACACCAAACGCCCCACACAGTCAGGCAGACAAGACTAGAGGGGTGCTCAGAAATCCGGGAAGGGAAAGGCGTTCGTCACATTTAAGAATGGAATACTGTGCACACTATAGCACAACAGATAAAAAAAAAAGAAGTGTTTAAATAAACAAACAAATAAATATGACTTCCAGTGGAGAGGAAGAGGTCTCTATCTTGCTCCCCCTTCCCCTTCGCCATGCCCTGACACACCCCTTCCCTCCAAAGCACCCCAAACACATCCCAATGCGGCACCCAGAACACACCCACAGAAACACATGGGCGCACACACACACACACACCTTACAGGCAAAGATGCAGTCTCCTGGGTTTTTGTCTGTCATTAATCTCCTTAATCTGTGTTTTGGTAAAGAAATATGGATTACTGAATTGATAAACTTGGCTTTAATTGTGTGTTAGCAAACTCGAAACAACCCCTGCTACAGGCAATTGGATTCATATTGTCTTTTAATGGCATTCAATTATAACGCAATTCATACTGTCCTGAGCAAGAAGACCTTAAAAAAACAGAATATCTATTAGTCTGTTTTGGAAAGTTATGACCAAGCCAAGAGCTTATTGCGGCATTCGTTAATAGCTTTTTACTACTCTGTGGCACTGTTCTTGCTGGTAAATACAGGTGAACACGTTACAGCCGAGTTTAGTTATAGCCAGGATAGTCCCTTACTTATTTTTGTAATCTTAGTATCTTCTTATATTAACTTACCTAAACTACATGTGTCAATCACGTGAAATGTTTAGAACCTCAAGTATGTTACCAAGCGGTTATCAGTTTTTTTAGACAGGGGAGACTGCATCCTCAAAACATCTGCACGATCATCCAGTCCCCTGGCAACCCTGGGTCAGGCTTACTGAAATGGCTCATGAAAGTCAGAAGATGACGAGTAGCATTGTCTGCTCAGACCTGTTCTCTTCTCTTACATTACCATTTACAATTTAACATTTTTCACAACTCTGATTTTTTTCCCCCTTCTTGTGCTAAATTGGAACAGACTAATTTTAATATTTTTTGTATTTATTTTTTTTGAAAAATGAATCAGGCAAGGCCACCATTTGGAAAACAGTTGCTTTTGACATTATTAAACAACGCCATTGAATAATCACACAAACAAGTACACACACCGTTTCAAATGAAGGTGGAGGGGAAAGGGGAGAAACAGAACAGGCAGGAGATTTAAAACAAAATGCAAACAGAACAATGACAGTATAAAACAATGACAGAACCCAAGTTTAGATGAGATACCATTGGTGCTGAAGATGAAATGCTGCTGTCTTTGCTGCTGCTTACTGTACTGTTTTTAGTGTTGTTTGTCTGTGGCTGGGCAAAAAAAACACAAAGTGATTTAGAAATGCAAACGATTGGGCCGAACCACCAGCCCGGTCCAGAGGAGAGAATCCAGGTCTGGGTTTCAGAACTCCTGAACCCTCCAACTGAAAACACCTATATGGTTCCTTTGAGTGTAAGATTTACTATATTCACTGATGCTTGAGCACATGACAGTCCAGAGATCCAACACTGAGCCACTCACAGCTGAAACCTCCTCACAGCTACACTACATAGAGAGGAAAAAACCTGACCTGGACCCTCACCCTCTCGGACTGGGCTTCACACTTGCACAAATAAAAGTGCATGAAGTGTCCGTGTGTTTGTGTCAATGTGTACTGAGTGAGTCTGTCAGGTGTGTGTGTGTGTGTGTGTGTGTGTGTGTGTGTGTGTGTGTTCACGCATCTGTCAGTGTGTGTTAAAACTACATGTCTGTCAAGTTTGTGAGTGTTTGTGTTCATGTATGGCTGTATGCAATCATTTGTAAACAGAATACACAGCATTTACATTCCTATAGATAAACAGACACAACATATACAGTAATCTTTAAAACTGTAAACAATTCTTATCACACAGAGCACAGTATCTGCTCCCCTTGACCGCAGAGGAAGCAGTCTCTCCACACAGTGAGCGGAGCCCAGGTAACCACGCCTTCACAGGTAACAGAGACAGGAGTAACTGACCAAGAACCAGAGTGAATAGGGGCAGCTCAGATGGAGAGGAGAGAGGTGGCTCTGGAGAAGCCATGTGGAACAGGAGCCTCAAGCACTTCCATTGAAACCCTTCCTCTTTGTTAAAGCGTTTTCATGCAATAACTTCTTTTCCACCGTTTTATTGTTAGACAGTGTTTCTTGGCATGATTCTTTAAGTCCTGTATTAGAAGCGCTGTTTGAAGTTATGCTGCTCAAAGCTGCAATCGGAGTAGAAGTTTACTCTCTTGATGCCAGTGCTACAGACTCATTTTTGTATGTTTAGCCTTGTAGCATTACCATAGTTTGTTTATATTTCGTCTTTCGTTTCCGGTAAAATAAAAAATGATTTGCTATTCCGGCTACTGATAGTTATGATTATAAACTTTTAAAACATCAAATCAATAATAGGGACGTATTCATTTTTGTTTTTATTTTTTTGAACCACTGTGAAATTCTGATAGGGGCTCGCTTGTGCACCCGTGGCTAAAATAAATTGGAGGGCCTGTGTAGCGCTAGCATGAGAAGCTGGAAGAAACAAACAGACAGGCAAGAGAGAGGGGCGACACACATGCAAGCAGGGGTAGAATCTCCTCTGTCAGCAGCAAGATGGCAACGGCCTACTATCTAACTGATCCTGCAGTCAGGGCCTGCGAGAGGCGTCCGCTTGGTAAGCTTCTCCACAGAAGCAGCAGCTCCAGAGCCAATGCATCAACAATCCACCAGCCCTCCCTGCTGTCCTTCCACTTCGAACCCTCTCCCCACCACAGAATGACAACTGAACTGTGGTTTTGGACTATCATTCTGTTGGCACTAAACTAGCCTGCCAAAACATCTGCCAAACTTCAAAATATTCCAGCCTTTATCCTAGCACTCAAAGCACTGAGCAAACTGAAATCATTCTTTCCCCTGCATTATAAGCATTGTAAGTAGGCTGATGCTACCCGCTTTATTGCACTGTAAGAATGACTGTTCAATGTCCTTATTTAAATCTATCAACAGCAGAGGACAGCAAAAGGCTCCAACAGAATTGCGCAGCAAATCTGGAGGTCCACAGAAACAGACCTCCGAAAGGGGAAATGACTGGGTGCCATGTGGAAAACACAGGAGGACCAATCTGGGTAAAATTCAGACCTAGTTGTGTGGTGAATAATGCACACACACGTCAATGAGGCAACTCAATACTGGACCCTCTCCAGCACTAACTATGCAAAAAGCAGAATCATCAAATGTTTTTGCTCAGGAACCTTGAAAATAACAAAATAAAAATATATACCGTGTATATTTAAAAAAAAAAAATACAGATCTCATACATAAATAAATAAAATGTAACATGTGTTTAAATAATAATAAGAATTAAAAATAGAGACTCACACAGCACTACGTGCCCCTAGACTGAGCTGGTTGTCCACCCACAAAACTGCCGTCGCCATTGGAGATATAAATCACCTGGGCTGCTGGGAATTGGGCCGCGAACCATCCCAAAATACTCAGCTAATAAATGAATTTAAGAGACACAGCAATTGGTTGTGCTTGCAAAGGAAACTGGGGAGATGCTAGTACTAGTTCCCAATAGTACTACGTCAAATGATTGTGATTCTCCCATGATTCCAGCAACTAAAAATCATGCAGGCAAAGCATGGGGCAAGATGAAAACAATTCCCTATATTAAGCTATTGATTAAGAATTTCCAGCTACTACAAAATCTAGAATTTGTGTGCAATACATTTTAAAGCTTTACATCTTTTAACTATATTTACATTCTAACCATTACAAACAGTGTTTGTTTTTGTAACGTTTGGTCTCCCAGAGATTCTCTGAAGATAATGTTGAGTTTGCTATGCCTTGCGTTTTTTTTATTTTTTTATTATTTAACTATACGTGCAAACGATGAGTTGATTTTTCCAATAAGCTACTACAAGTATAAACAATGTGTTCTTCTGCAATGGAAATATTCATGTATTAATCTTCTTAATTTGCAAATACTTGCACAATTCATCTACATAGCGACTGATCTAAAAAGAGGCAGTGTACAGATTATGAAGCCCTTGCTTTAATGTTATCAATAGTGCTTGTGGGGCTCTATGTAGAAAGTGCCAGAAAGGACCCTTGTTAAATGTTGCTGCTTTATTAGTTAGTTTTTTTTAACTGAGGTGATATTAGATTTGCTGGTGTTTCGAGCAATTGTACAGAGCCTGGTGTGTAGCACCCCCTTTCAAGGGGTAACAGCACTTCAGACCAGGCGGGGTAGTCCAGTGGCAGTGTGAGGACAGGGCAGGCATGCTTGGTCCAGCAGCTGCTCAAAGTTTGATGGCTGACAAGTTGAGAAAGCAAAGGGGGTGATGGCAAAGCAAGCAGGGGAGTGATGTGAATGAGAGGGGGGTGAAGATGGACCCTTGATGGAGATCCAACAACAATACAACCCTCCACAACCCGCTTCATCCCACCACAGACAGAGAGAGACAGAGAGAGAGAGATAGAGAGAAAGACATCATCCAACAGATCTCACCATTAAATAAACACTGGAGCTGGACTTCCTTTTCTGAACAGATCAAAACAGAAAGGAAGAAAAAGAAACAAACAAAAAAAAACAAATAGGACACAGCCTCTGGTTAGAGAAGGTCACAGAAACGACAAAAACTTTGAAGAGAACGAATGAGGAACAAAAAAAGGGGGAGGGGTTAAATTTTTTTCTTTATAAAAAAGTGCTAAACTGATATCCCTGAAAAAAGCAAAAAAAAGGTTGCGATTGAGAATCACACTAATGTACTTCAGTTAATGCTTTCTCTCTCTAAATATACACACACGTGTTCATATACTGTGCATACAAATAAAAAAAATAATGAACACACCAGATACTCAACTTCAGTCTTCTACAGAGTACAACTAAAACCATGTTTTTAAATGAGTTGAGACATTAGAGTGAATCCACATTGATGCAGCTGTGGAATTCAATAAATCAGTAAGAAAAATACTGCTTGCAGTTTCTCTGTCAAATGCAGTAATTCACAGCACGCAAGCACTGCTATATTGAACCTCCTCTGTGCTAGCCATACAGAGTGACCCGAAGCCCGAATCCAGAAACACAGTAGTTCAAAAAGTGCTCAGTTTAGGACAATGAATGCCTCCTTCCACAATACTGTCTTCACACACAGGGCCCACTGTTCGCCTCAAGATTTAGTGCCGCAGTCAGGGCTGGATTAGTTTAATGAAGATGGATTAGCTCTCTCTCTCTCTCTCTCTCTCTCTCTCTCTCTCTCTATGTCCTATGAACACTGCACTGCTCTTCGGGAGTCTAAACTTTTTTTTTTTTTTTTACTGCAGTATTTGGTTTCCCACGCACAGAAACACAACAACCACCTCTCAGTGTTTATAAGCAAAGATTTGCACTTTTGAGTAATCATTTGATAATCTTACATTCATAAAGCATTGCCATAGTCCGGAGCAGGACAGCGTTCTGGAGCATTGTTTACAGCTCTATAGCTCGTAAGTGCCAGTTGGGGTGAGATTTTTGTGAAACCGAGATGAGATCATCAACACTGAATAGTTCACTTTTTGCCTCAAGTCTCCATGGACCTGAGCACTTTGTAACCCATTTATTATTGTGGTTGTGCCCCCGTATCCCATGCTAACTACCTTATGTTCTGAATCCCGTATCCCATGCTAACTACCTGGTGTTCTGAATCCCGTATCCCATGCTACTAACTACCTGATGTTCTGAATCCCGTATCCCATGCTACTAACTACCTGGTGTTCTGAATCCCGTATCCCATGCTAACTACCTGGTGTTCTGAATCCCGTATCCCATGCTACTAACTACCTGGTGTTCTGAATCCCGTATCCCATGCTACTAACTACCTGATGTTCTGAATCCCGTATCCCATGCTACTAACTACCTGGTGTTCTGAATCCCGTATCCCATGCTAACTACCTGGTGTTCTGAATCCCGTATCCCATGCTACTAACTACCTGGTGTTCTGAATCCCGTATCCCATGCTACTAACTACCTGATGTTCTGAATCCCGTATCCCATGCTACTAACTACCTGGTGTTCTGAATCCCGTATCCCATGCTAACTACCTGGTGTTCTGAATCCCGTATCCCATGCTACTAACTAACTGGTGTTCAAGGGCAGAGTGCATCAAGCAGGCGTACATTATGCAGTATCAACTGCGTACGCCGTCGTTAGTACTTCCAACTTAAGCCCGACACACTGTTGTCTCTATATAAAGAGAACAAGGAAATTCTTAATTCTAAGCTTAACATGACAGTAATATTTAGTCAGAAGGCTGCAGCATTCCTTGGTTCATATATTGAAGGTCATCCTGTATTTCATCTATAAGACAAAGGAGGTTCTGTCTTGGTAAATCGGTAGCGCTGATAGAGTTCAAGATCATCAAACATATCCAATGGATTACGTCTGTCCCGTATGATTCTTTCACGACGCATTGCATGGTGATACTGTACAACATCAGACCAATGTACTATTCCACCCACCTCTGGCTTTTGCTAGACTAAATATTATTTTACAATAGTCAAAGCTGATTTGCTTTTAAATTGAACTTTCTGGCTCTATCCCCTATGTTATTTGCCTGTCTACGCCAGCCTTACACCTACCACCTACCTAGCAGGCGTACAGTTTCGACCCCTTTACGACCTGCATAAGTCTCAGGTCTGCTTGCACTCTGCCCCTGAATCCCTGGCTTTGGGCAGTTACGTGAATGAACTAGAGCAAGCCGTGGCACCATTTTATGTGAAGACAGTACTGCTGATTTCAATATTGTCACAAACAACGTCATGCTGAAGCAACTTTTTAGTTTTATGAATTTACATGTTGGTGTTTTTATAATTATTTATCTATTTAATTATTTATAATTAATAATTTGTGCCAGTAGAGATTTTTAATTTTAATTTTTTTTTTTTTTTTTTTTTTTTTTTTTAAAGCATTGCAAGCCTATTTAAAATCACCATTTATTTTAACAGTACGGTGAGTAACGTGCAAGGTTTCCATGTATGCTTTTAAAACTGTTTATATTTCTTTAAAACTGAAGTTTTCCTGTTATGTTTGTAGCAGGTCACTGACAGTTTTAAAGTTCTGTCTTCATTTACATGGCTTGGTTCCAGAACTGAACTGGAGTGCTGAGCACAGCTTCTCCTCTGAATATTGCTATGAGCAGAACCTGTGGCCCTGCAGTACAGTTTCATAGTCCCCTTCTCCTGTGATCTGGACCACTGATAGCAGTCAAGTTGCTCTCAAAGCATGGGGCATGTTTTGTAATGCTTTGAGTCCCAGTCTGTAGTCTTGCTGTTACAAACCAATACAGCATTGCAGGTTCTTACAGAGTGCTCACATCATGCTTCTATTACACAAGCTGATCCGCAACTTCAAAACACTCCATTATAAAATCTTAATACAAGTAAGTTCTTTGAGGACTTGGTGCTGTCATGGATTGCAAGATAGGAAGCATTTACAAGCCTGTTGTGCTGGACGTGAGCACTCCTTGGGAGGTAATAAATTACAGCAGTGAGGGAGACTTGAACTCAGGTCTGCAGCACTACAGGAGAGGATGCGAGACTGCTGAGCCAGTTATCCACCCAGTCAGACCCTCGACCCAGCTTAAACTCAGCTTCCTCAACATTAAACCTCAGCAAAGTACTAAAGGAAAGAGTTAATCGAGAGCAAGCCCCATCTTTCCAAAACACTTACCTTCACGCCGTCTGACTTTTTGTTTAGTAAGCTTTTTGCAGCTGTAAAATGAAATGAAGAAAACAAGACCATGTTAGCTTTGAGGAACAAACAGATACACAAGGAAATGTTTAACTGAGATAAAACAGAAACAGTGCCCTTGTGTATGCAACATTAAATATTGTGAGAAGCCATCAGGTTGAATTATATAGTATTACTGTATTGTAGAGAGCTTGGATGACACAGTCTTGAACACACAACAGTGATATTGGAGTCATCGTAAATCAGGTGTGACGACATGTGATGAAGCCCGTGGGAAATCTGAGGGTAAACGAAGTCCATTTTTTTTTTGTTCTTCATTAAATTAAATAACTAATATTGTGTTGAACTACAGTCATTGATTAGGTTTGACTTAAACCTATGTAAGCATTTGTTTCCTTGTCAAAAGGGGTCCCAGTGAGCACAGAGTGCTGGAACTGCTGGTCTACACGATAAAAACAGAGCCTGTCCTTTGCACATGTAGGGCCAAAGGTCATGAGAACAGAACACGAGTCAGGGTGCTGTGTGTATACAATGAAATATCTAGGGTTTGAGTGGTGGCTGCGGTGTAGCAGTGTATTTGTACTCTACATGCTGTGTGGTGCTTTGAATACTTTAGTGAAGATTTTCAGGAGGGTCTGAAAAAGGACTAGGGGTCCGGGAGTCTCATTGGGAAAGGGAATTATTATTATTAGATATAATTTTTATTTTTTATTTTTTTACTAGAAGAGGGTAGTTGTTTACTTTGTGCTAATATTGGACCTGGATTTTGGCAAGATGAAATGAGACAGTGGTGGGGACCAACAGATTACAGAGAAGCTACGTCTTGATGAGAATTCGGTGCTTTTCTTCCGCCAGGTATTGTGGGTTTGCTATTGGCCTGCCGATGGCTGAAGTGTAATGCTGGCTCCAAGGATCAGCCTATTTGCAATCATTTTGCTTTTCTTTTCTGGTGCATGCGGCAGTTAGAATGAGGTGGAGGCAGTGTGTGGGGTTATTACATTAAAAGAGGCTTGGCATGCAATTTATACTAACAACAAAAAAAGACGTTTCCCAGGGTGCCCCTCTCACTCTTTCTTTCCACACTCCGGTACAGGTGTATTCCATTGCTTCTGTCATCGACAGGGAGAGGAGCCGCAGGTTCGCACAGTTAGGACCGGGCAGGAGCTGCTGTTTGGTTGGTAACAGAGCAGGTTATGAAACTGGATCCCGCCCATGCTGGCTACAGTTGCTCTAGACTTTACTAGATGGGACGGACTATGCTGGAGCTGCAATGGCAGCAGTGCTGACCTCATTATTGAGCCAGTGCTAAATATTGACATCCAAGAGCTTACAGTTCCGGAGTTCCAGCAGCAGGTCGAGCTTGCTGTATTCCACTGCTGAGTTTTGGAAGGAGCTGTTGATCCACTGACATCCAGCGCTGAAGTTAGGACCGCTTTCCCACAAGAAGCAATGGTATACACCAGAAGAATGGACCGGCAGAACGGCCCTATGAAGTAACCAGGGAATCAGAACAGAACGTATGACCCTTAATGGTCTCATTCCTGCACCGGTGAAGAATGCAGATCTTCCGAACTGGTTCAGACCAGTCCCTAATCCTTTCAGACACCTGCACTGGCGGCCCAGCACACACAACTGGACACCAAATCCAACACAGGATCGGAGCGCAACCCCGTCCCTCCACCAGCCCAAACACTGCGTTTCGCATTTCCTACACAAGGGCAAGAGCAGCGTTTAATGATGAAGCCCCTTCAGCTCTAGGAGGTCTCCTATAGCACCGACAGTTTCCCAATACAGTACTATTGAACTGTAAGTAATCCCATAGGTCCAATAGCACTATAATAGCACTACAAGAGTGCCCCCAAGAGCTGCAAGAAACCTATAGTTACCTAGAAGTGTAAGATGTCACATGCACCCCTAAAAAGACCCCCCCTTAGAGCTAGGAGCTAGTCCAAAATACAGCTCTAAGACAGGGCCTCTTCTAGCAATGATCCCCATGTAACTACACTAAGCAGCACACAGGTGTGAATGGACACTACATCATAGCTAATGACCCTCACATATGGGTTCCCTGTAGTGAAAAACAAGTTGCAAGCAGCAAAGAAAATCTAGAACACATGCATTTAATAACAGCCATGCAACTTATTTAATGCATGCTTGTTTGCTTGCTGAAATGTGGTGATTTCTTATGTAAAACATTGTGAAAATGAATGCAGTATGGGATGATATTAAATCACAATTTGCTAAGCACACTTTTTGCTGCCTGAAAATCAACAAGATAATTTTCTTGAACATGTTTTGTTGCAAAACAGTGCAGTTCCCATTTTGTTCTATGTAATTTATGACTATAGATAACTTACACGAATCTGAATTTACAAAAACAGAACTTCTTAATTCTGCAATAATTCCTCAATAATCTAGAAAACTGGAAAACACCAGTAGTAAAAAGTTCAATTTAACTGCCCTATATTTTTTGGCAGAAATGTTATATAAATCGTGTGTGCAGGTAAACTATTTTTAAATTGATGTGCAGCTATTCCTGAAACTTAAGAGTTAATTTACTTAGCAGTGTGAGTGGGCATGGGCGACTGTGACAAGTACTTCACTAAAAATACAGTGCCGCATTCTTTAGAACAGAACACCCACCCACTGTTGAAGATAACTGATCTGCCACAAAAAGCACTGAATATGTGTTTTAAAGTGTATTTATTGATTTATTTATGTGGTGGTTTGAGCCGTTCCAGGTTTTACTGTGAATTTGGCACCACCTCAGGTGTAAGAACATCCACATGCCATTGGTCCTAAGACTTGTAACTAATTGATCTCTAACATATTTTTGTTGGTTAACAAATCCACTTTTAATCCACTTAAATTCACATCTGGTGGCTCCCCCCAGTTAATCTGAAAACAAACCCTACAAACCAGCCTTTTATTTCAGGTGCTACTGAACGGATTTTGCCATGTCTATAAGGAACGGTTCACCATATTAATATATATTCTAACAAAAAAAGGATGACATGAAGGCTGGTTCACGTTGGCATGTGGGTGGGTCATTTACAGATGCCAGTAAAGCCTGGCCTGGCCGTGGCTGGCGTGCCATGCGAGATGCAGTGTGAGATGGATGGATGTGAGAGGCATGTGCGAGTGAGCTGGTCTGTGTGACTGGCGGGCAGGCTCCCAGGCCGCATGCTGGCTGCGCAGTGGCAGCTCAGGGCTCCCCGTGGTGCTCGGACGTACCTTGCTCTGCCAGCGCCGCAGTGCTGGTGGTGGCGGCGGCAGGGCTGGTACTCTGCCTGCCAACTATTGGATAAAAAGGTGTTCAGTTGGTAGAAGCCAGGAGACAGACAGGCCCTCAGAGCCTTTTCAAATACCGATACCCCATTAAAACACTGCAGTTCAATATCTCTCCAGCAGAAGGTGGTAGTCAGGTAGCTTTAAAACTGCTGGAAGGGACAGGACAGCACAGCACTATACCTCTCCAGCAATGGGGGATACAGTCAGAACACAAACTCCAAAGCAAAACTTTTCAGTCCTTTATACATTTTTAACAGAGAAACCCTAACTCCATCCAGCAGAACAACACTTTTACTGTTTTGCTGTCGGTTTGTTTTTTAGACTTTGTTTCACTTTGACGAGATGGTGAAGCCACTGCTTCCTGCCACAACACTGGCATTCATTTCCTTCCTGTGTCACAAGAAAGGCCCTTTCCTTTTGGTTTTTAGTTAATTTAGCTAATAATTAATTTTCCACTTCTCCAGGTAAGTAACCGCTTCTGAATGCTGACTGTCTGTGTAAAGAAGTGAAACAAAACTGACAATAAAGGGATACTACAGTTTACGACCCAACTTGAGCACTGCTGCGTGTAGGAAGCATTGTGGGCAGGTGGTGTGGCCCTTCTACCTGTAACACAGGAAGTGACCCGAAGAGACTGCAGTGACAATTTGAAAGGACTTCCTCCAAAGAGAGTGTGAAATTAAAAGTCTGAAGAACACAAAAGACCAACTGCAAAACAATAAGGAACTGGGGAAGAGGATGTCTTTTATGCTCATGAAAGGCAAGGACACTTTCTTTAAAAGACTTACAACACTTTGTATCACTTTTATTATCAAAGCAGATGCAGGGCACTGAGGGGTGCAGCTCCAGGTCTCCTAAGTTGGGGTCGCTGTGGAGTGTTAGATGGAATTCTTGACATATACCTGGGGCTGGTACATTCTACCCCATCTCTCAGCTCCCACCTACAGGGGGCAGGAGTTCCTGGAGCGGGGCTACGGCAGCTTTTCATTTTACTATTATAAATAATGTACGGGAAACGAAGCAATCATGGTTAAGGATTTGTAAGAATCCAGCACATCTTATTATCTTGTGTATCCCTGCACAGAATACATGACACCATACTAAAAGACACAAATACAACAACTCTCTTTTTCTGTAGTAGTAGTACTAATTCTAGAGTTAAACCTTAGTTTTTGTGATTTCATAAGCTATTACATCATGTTTGGGGTGTTTTCACAGTTTGAGCAGCCAGACACAATAAACGCAACGCATTAACTATATTCTATACCCCATGAAGACTTGTGAACAAGGGAGCTTTACTCTACCATGATCCAGCTGTTCAGTAAACACTAAGCACAAGCACAAGCACAATACACAAGTAAGGATTAACCGGATTGTAATGAAATCTCCTTTGGGATATAAAGCTGGGAAGAGCCTGGTTTGTCAGAGAGTGCTCCAGAGAGGGGTTTACCTCCAGACCACAGCATTGCCAATACACATCCACTTCTCACTGATGAAAGCTTCTTTCTTGATATTATTTGCTAAATGAACCTTACCTGAAAAGTTTCTTGAGACCAGCATGGTGGTAAGGATCGCTCCCTGGAACAGATGGACAGAAGTTACCCAAACTGTGGAGCCCAATCTCTTTCAACTGAGAGCAGCACTCCCAACATTAAGTCCCACTTTTATTGAAAAAATATTATGAATCACATATAAGGACATGAACTAATTGATTGTAACAGTTAGGCATTCATGAAACTCCTGTACTTCCAATCCTGCGTACAGATGCCATCGCATGCAGAAAACAGAAGGCACAATTCAAAAGTTAAAAAATAAATAACCAACACTTCTTATGTTTAATTGCAGTTTCTGAATATCGTTTAGTTTGTGTGAATTATAATGAATAGGTTGTATGGGGGTTATTATAAAAGAGACATAATTTCACTCAGTTTGAGCGTCACAGCCTTCTCACGCAAGCTGGTACAGATTAAATCTCTTATACCCGGCACGCTACTTGTAGAAGTTTTGTTTGATATTTTCTGGGTGTGTGTGTAATTTGAGTTAGTAAGCACTTAAACAGTGCTACTCAGAGGGCTCAGACACCTGGAAACAAGTCAGGGCGTCAGGGCGCGATGGAGGGAAGGAGGGCTGAAGCGGGACCCACCTTGAGTTTCCTCCGTGCGTTGAACTTGCGCAGACACTCTACAGTCTCCTGGCGGTGCATCATGGAGGCCACGGTGGAGCGTTGCTGAACAAGGGAAGGAAACCAAGGGATCAAACTGCGATGGAGGGAAGAGCCGACACATACACACAGAGGACAGACAGAGACAGAGAGAGACAGACACAGAGAGAAAGACAGACACACGAAGTGGGAAGGCTGAGCGGTACTCACGCAGACCCAGGGGTGCTTCAGGGCCTGGTCAGCAGTGATCCTTTTGGCTGGGTTGATGGTCAGCATCTGGTTGATGAGGTTCTTGGCCTCAGGCGTCACTGTGTCCCACTCTGGCGAGGGGAACTGGGACAGAACCAACAGAAATGTCAAATACTGGGGAGACGCCCACTCATATACAGGTGCAAACTGGGCCTGTCTATACTGACCAATTCAGTGTCAAAAGAGGAAGAATAACAAAGGAAAGCAGCATATCAGTAACAGACTGTATTTTTTTTAGTGTGTGTGTGTGTGTGTGTGTGTGTGGGGGTGGGGGGGGGGGGGGGTGGGGGGGGGGGGGTTGCCACCCACACACTCCCCACCAAGTTTCAGGGCCGGTAATTATGGATCTTTTTAGAAACTTTCCAAATTTGAAAGGTTTGTTATTTTGTTCTGTAAGCAAGACATTCAGCCCATTGTATAATAATAATAATAATATAATAATAATAATAATAATAATAATATATATAAATAAATGTCTTATTTGTAATAGGCCAACGTGGCTAACATGGCATTATTACGATCATGGAATTCCTTAGTACCCAACCAGTCACCCCTAATCTCTCATCCTCTGTGCTGGCCAATAAATCATCTCAAATCAAGCTCAAATCAGCCGCCCGCCCCCCCCACCTCTCTGCAATGCGTCTCCCTGCCCTCACAGGATCAATACCTCCAGCACAGACTTCAATAGCAACCAATTAAAAATGAACATGTGTGCCAATCTCCACCCTCGGCAGCCGAAACACTTCATCCTCCCAGATCAATACTGCCGAATTCAGTGAATTCAGTGCCTGCGAAAGGAGGAGACTGAATCTCTCTGTCTGTCTAGTTTTAAATCCCCTTATATCTTCGGTCAGCTGTAACCCCCCCCATATAGAAAAAAACTATAACTGAAGCGAGGGACTGCGCCGGTATAAAGTGGTATTCTTTTGAAGTGGCAAGGTCTGTATTCAGCACACGTATGCAGCGCCTGTGAAAAGTCTGTCTGGTTCTCTATGTGCAGCATGTGAATGAGGCAGTCACCCAGGATACTGTTTGAAAAGTGAAAAAATCTCAGGAGGAGCTAGAATTTTCTTTTTAATGCATATAAAGGTGGCAGGAAAACGGACTGCACAGCAGGGGAACAGTTTCTCCAAGTCATCTAATTAAAGAGAGTGGGCTCCCCAAGGAAGACTCTGAGAAACAGCACCTTACTGACTCGGCAGGGCTTTTACCAATGAAAATGCAAATAAAAAGAAAGCTGCTCTTAGCATTGGTCACTGATCCCCGCTCTGAAACCACGAAAAGCTTCCTACTGGAAATCAAGAAACTGCTTTACATTTAGATCTTCTTTCTCCAATTCAAGAAGATTCAGTCAAGGGTATGATTTATTTATTGAAACACAACAGCACCATAAACTACAGTACTTCCTTTTGTAGAAAAAAACACAGTAACATAACTAAACGAAAGCTATGCTACTACTGTGTATATCCCCCATACTCACCTGTTATTTTGAAGCACCTCGACTTGAAACATGTTCTGTATCACTGTCCTATTTGTTTTTTTTTTCAAAATTACTCTTTATTGTAAATCGCCAGATGCCCTTAAAGAAGTTAGTTTTGCTGCAATAGTCAGTAAGCACTGTAAAAAATGATCTGAGCGTAATAAAGTAAGAAATTAAATATTAGGCAAGGATAGATGGTCTATAAAAGACCCCTTTAAAAAAAAGGGGTGCAAAAACTAACAAAAGTGGATCTAATGGTATTCAGTGTCCCCAGGAAGTTAGCGATGGAGCTGTGCTTCAGACAGGCACTCACATCATAGGCTCCTGCCTTGATCTGCTGGTACAGTTTATGCTGATCTTCATCCCAGAAGGGAGGATAGCCCACCAGCAGAATGTAGAGGACCACACCTGATCAAAAGACAGAGACAGCGAAAAAGGGGGTTAGACAGGGCAGTGCGGTACAGAGGCACTCTGGGAAAACCGAGTGAAGCTAGAGGACTCACCGCACGCCCAGATATCCACTGGCTTGCCGTAGGGGTCCTTCCGAAGGACCTCAGGGGAGAGGTAGCCAGGGGTGCCTGCGAAACCTGCAGAAAACACCACAACAGTCTTGTCAAATGTCAAGGATGAGTAAGCAAGGAACTACAAAAAGTAGTTTTTAAAAATCAGTCTGAGAATTTGGGGCAGATTCTGAACATGCATCACAGTACACACTCCAGGAGAACTTGTGCGAAAACCTGAATGTACATGTGTCTGAAAGATGAGAAGCTAACAACATGGACTACAGTCAGGTAGGCTATAATAAACCAGGGCCAAGAATGTGATGGGCATGGAAATTGCAGACTGAAGTTCTCGCCTCCTAGAGAAATGGTGGTCCCTCCAGGTGATGGCTTGAGACATCGAGACTGAACTGCACCCTCCCATACTCACTAACAAAAACGGTGCTCCCTCCAGCCCAGGGGATAACAAATGAATGACTGAAGCAATGACAATGCTGCTAACCGAAGAGTATGTGTTTCTTACCAAACCAGGCCTGCTGCTCTCCCTGCACCTCGATGGCCAGTCCGAAATCAGCAAGCTTCACCGCCGCCCCCTTCATCTTGCTGGCCAGGAGCAGGTTCTCAGGCTGAGGGGCAAAGAGTCAATACCAGCATTCAATACACATAAAGACAGACACCAACATGCATGACAACATGACTGTTTCATAGATTGTGAATAAGTAGCTCAGAGAATGCAAAACCTGGGCTGGCCCAAACTGCTATGCAATGGGATTCCTAATGTTAGTAAGGTCACAAAATGAGTGTAAAACCTGGGCTGGCTCAGACTGCTGTGCAATGGGAGTCTTACCAAGTAGGTGTGTGCATCTTTCTGCAAGCGCAATTCTACCCAGAGACGCCAGGGGGCACTCAGTGAACATTTATTAACACTGCACTGACTGATAATAATAATAATAATAATAATAATAATAATAATAATAATAATAATAATAATAATCAGGAAGTTCAGGTTGAAACATTGTGAACAAATAGACACAGCGACAAAGAAAGATATACGAGACAGAAAGGAGACAGAGACTATGAAAGACAGAGACAGAGACAGGGGGAGAGAGCAGGAGAGGGATGGGAGACATGTGGACAGAGAGTGGAAGAGTGACAGAAAAGCGAAGAGAGAGACAGACAGACAAAATGAGGAGAAGAGACAGGCAGACACAAAAACAAATAGTCGACGCAGCACTCAGACAGTGAAACGAACCGACAAGGACAGACAGAGGAGTAGCACACAGGTCAAAGCTGATGTCATCACTCTGCACCCCTGAAGAACAGCACAGGAAGTGATGCGCTGTGAGGTGCACTGCGTGACCAGCTTGTCAAGTATCTCCTCTGCTCCGGGGCAGCGATGTCACCGCAGTGATGAATTACAGCCGACATAATGAGTCTCTACAGAACAGACTCTGCCGCTGTGCTGCTGTGATGTCACACATCTCCATAGCAACACACGGCCACAGCCATGCCTGTTTACATTTGCATCACATCCTGAATTTATGGCAGGCTGTGTGGCCTAATGGCTAGAGCAGAGGGGCTGGGAGGCAGGCTGTGCGGTCTAGTGGTTAGAGCAGAGGGGCTGGGAGGCAGCAGTGTGGTTTAGTGGTTACAGCTGAGGATGGACTGGGAGGTGGCAGTGTGGTACAGTGGTTAGGGCAGAAGGCAAGTGGCAGTGTCTTCGAGTGGTTAGAGCTGAGGAGGGACTGTGAGGTGTCAGTGTGGTCTAATGGTTATAGCAGAGGGGCTGGGAGGTGGCAGTGTGATCTAGTGGTTAGAGCTGAGGAACTGGGAGGGAAGGCGGTGGTGTGTGGTTTTGTTTCCAGAGTGTCTCGCACAGATAGTCGGTGGAGCACAGGGGTCACCTATACTGCTATCCTGGGCAGAACCTGGAGGAATGACGCACTATGTTGCCATGGAGATGGGTAATGCCGCTGTAGTGTGGGAGGTTGCCGTGGCGATGGGCGCTCACCTTAAGGTCCCTGTGCACGATGTCATGCTGGTGGATGTGATTGACACTCTCCAGGATCTGGTTAATACACTGGCTGTGAAGAGGACAGGACAGGAGAGAGGAGAGATACGCATTACTGTGAGCATCTACCGGAATACTAGGAACACACACAGACTGGTTTCATTGTCGTTTATGCCGGGTACCCAATTGAGCTACTATAGAAACCCCCCATCCTTATAAAAGTGCATTGCTCTACACCACACTGTTAAAATATCTTAGAAAAAAAATACTTGTTTGGGAGCCTGAACCACGCAAGACTTTTCATAAACATTAAACATAAATCCAAGGTAAAAGTGAAGCAGAGAGGCATGTTACTGCATGAACGGTCGAACCCCATTGTACACAGAGCACAGGAAAACCTGCAGAGGAAATTGCAGAAATAACTGGAGAGTGAGAGCAGCACATGTTTGCAGCAATTCAATTCCAGTGGCTACTAGCTAATCAAGACGGGAGTGTAATTCTATTTGCTGTGTCAGGGTCTGTCATACAAAGAGTGCAAGAGAAAGCACACTCTCAACTCTATTAGAGGTAGCCATCGAACTCTTATTACCATATTACAAGTCATTAAATCCAAATAGAAAACAGACGAAAAGCTAATATTAAAACAAACTTAATCTGCTTATATAGACCCTGTTGTGGTTTAATCGTTTCAAATGCTTTGTTATAGACATTCTGGAGAGCCAGACCTGCCCACTCAGCAATATTCTGTGTGTAGCTAATCAGATCCAATGGGGACCCGACTTCCAACGAAAATTCAAATTGACCGCTGATGCACGTTGTTTTTTTTTGGTTTTTTTTAAAGATTTTTTAAGCCGGGATAACCAGTTTATAAATGGGAAAAAATATATAAATATGTTATTTAAAAAGACAGTGCTGACACTGTGTTTGGAGTGTTTGTCTTTCATCTGTCTGTGTATGAGAGAGAGAGAGAGTGTGCTCACAAGGTGTTACAAGTGTCTATTTTTATAAATAAAATAGTTCATGCTTGTCTGGGTCCTTCCCTGTGCCCTGCACAGTTTAATCCATTTTAATAAACGCACCAGAGTCAGTTTAGGCTGACTAATACATTGAACTTGGAGTTCATTTTTCTTTTTGGTGTGTTGTGGTGTGTTATTGTTTCTGTGAAAGGAGCTGGTTTCTGCCTAGCGGAGTCCAAGCCGAGTGTCGGCCCTTTTTTAGAGCTGAGTCTCAGACTCGAATGTCTCCCATCTGTGACCAATTAGAAGGAATGTGCCCAACGAACGTGCCAGACCAAAACAAAAATACAGAAAGAAAACTGAACTAAAGTGTGATCAATCAGGAGACCAGGTCACCAGTCTACTGTTTTGATAGATTGTGTTGAAATTATTGGAACTGGCAAGCCACTAATAGAGTGGATTGCAATGTTATGCTCTTGACAATACAACTCTATCTATACCTATTTAATATATAGTAAACCCTGATATTGATGTGATACAGTCATCTGAAATGTCTATGAGTTATTTTGCATCAGATGGAAATGCGGTCACATTAACATTAGCTTTACCTTTTAAATAATCTTATATACAGTATATTAGACAAATAGTACAGTACAATTGGAGTGGACATGTGCTTGTATTGTACAGCATCCTATAGTATACCATATTGTATATGTCAATATAATAGATCATCTTCAGCTCTATATAAACAAGCATGCCAGCAACATGACTGCAGATACAATACTGGAGCTATTGGATCATGAAAAAGAAAGCACTGTGGATCACCACGGGCACCTCACTGTCACAGCCTGGCTTTTCAGACTCCTTGTAAACACAGATGTCTCTGATCACTTAACCCTGAACACTGCCTGCTGGACCTACAGCAGTGAGCCCATGATGAGATTTAGAGAAGAGAGGGAGAGGGAGGAGGGAAAACTCTTAGTATACTTCACAGTGGTTATCTTTTAAATCTAAAATCAGGATCAGCAAGTTTTGTTTCTTCTTTTTTGTCCAAAAATGGCAAAAACTCCATCCTGCATTCCTTCCCATCCCACACAGCCCAAAGTCCAGAGCCCTGCCCAGTAGTCGTGACTCTCCCTCTCCTATAACCCTCTCCTTGTCTCTCCCTGTCCCAATTCAATTCACCTCAGAGCTGCTTTACTGAGAGCAAATCAGAAGCACAGCTGTGTCTTTGTCATTCTCGCTCTCAAGTGAATGCAAGGAGCCCCTGAGTTTAGAAAGAATCGCTCCTTCGCTCCAGCGCAGTGCCAGTATTCAAATTACAGCTCAATCCCAGCAGAAACCTCCAGTCCCAACAGGCCTGATCATTCACCATAGATTCTTCAGAACCACAGTTAAATTAAAAAGAGCAAGAGAGCAGGACAAAAGAAAAGAAACCCAACGCCGTTGAGAGGGGGAGTGAATGTCTCAGTGTGGGTGTTGCAGGGAGTGATTCTGTGGTCTCAGTGTGTGTGTGTGTGTATATACAAGTCTCAAACCACAAGTACCTCCTTCAGTACTGACCGGCAGAATACAGGCAGAAGTAAGTAACCAAGGCAACAATGAATCCCAGAACCCACCTTGCATCCGCCTCGCTGTAGTACTCCCTGGCAACGATATCTTCAAACAGCTCGCCCCCAGTCACACTGCGGAGACACAGACACAGCAACAAGTGAGGGAGCGGGGGGCAGGGAGAAGGGTAGGTATGGGAGGTTAGAGGCGCGATACTGGGTGGGAGGGAGGGAGGCAGTGTGGCCAGGTGGTTAGAGCAGAGGCACTGGGAGTCCTAGACAGCAGTTGGTTGATACTCACAGGTCAAAGAGGAGGTAATGAAATCCCTCTTCAGAGATGCTGTCGTGGAGTCGCACTGAAAGAGAGGCAGAGAGAGAGAGAGAGAGAGAGAGAGAGAAAGAGAGGGGGGAGTCAGCAAGAATAAGAGGGAGAATGTGCAGTACTGTTAGTACTGAATAGTACTGTTACTTTGCTATATATTTTATAATAAATAACTCTTTGTTGGGTGTTTATCTGCAGTTCAAGCAGAAAACATGACAAGCTGTCTCTCTGAGAGCAAGGTGAGGAGAGAGAAGGCCTGGGGGCAGAGAACAAACTAGGACACAGACAGACAAGGAGAGAGAGAGAGACGCAGCAGAACAGGGACACTTCAGTACATCTGTGTGCTGATTGATATTTTCTAAATTTACATATTTGCTGGATTAACTTTGGCAATGCTTTTATGACTTGTCAAACCAATAAAGACGATTTAAATTAAACTGAACTGAATTGATTTGAAAGGGATTTAAAACTGAGAGCGAGACAGAGAGGGGGTGTGAAGGGATTGAAGAGATAAAGACCTTTCAATACATCTTCACCATTTGTACTATTATTTTATACTGGCTCAAAATAGCCAACTTCCCAACATTTCAGTATGTTTAACATACCTCTGTCAAGGGAAAGTGTTTTTCAAAACAAACAGTGGAGGTGCTTATAGGCTTTTGACGCCATGGTAACTGCACTCACTTATTTCTATTCAATGTATTTGTGATGTCATACACTACATAGTTAATGATGTAATGATTACTTATCCTTTCTATTTAAACATTCAAGCATCATGATGTTAGTGCTGGGACAAGAACAGGATTTTGACGTTCGGATATTCGCTCAGAATTTAAATATTAATTCGGATAGTCGTAAGTTTTCAAAAAGTAATAGAAGCCATTATATTGCTCAGAAAGCAGGCAGACAGCATAGCAGCAGGGGCGGGGGGGGGCGTGTTTGTGTCTTTATTTTACAGCAAGACGTTACAATATGCCACATGTTAAAGTAGAAAAAGAATACATTGTGTAGGCCTTGCATAGTGAATTAACTACAGAACAAAGGATGCCAAATAGCAGTTCAAGTTAAATGTTGTTTTGCTCATTCCCCATTGCTGTTTCTTCACAGTAAACAGTGGCCATAGACATGTTTTCATAAAGTAATAACATGATGTATACTTGTATCTTGAACGTGGAAATGGCATTGTAAAGCGAAGGGGCAAAAAAAAAAAAAAAAAAAAAAAACACAGTTTTGGTTCTCGTTTATTACATTAAACACAGAAAGTCGCAACAAAAATATATATAATATATACAATCTACATAAAAAACCACCACACATCATTCAGAAGGTTGGACGCTGTGTAAGCGAGGTATTTCAGAATGATGTGCTTGCCTTTTTTCTGTCCCATGAGATTCTGACTCGCTTAAAAGCAGCACAACGCGTTTTTATTTTATTTTTATTTACATTTATTAAAAATCAGCAATTATTTTATTATTTTCTCCCAATTTTGGCCATTTATTTTTTTCGCTCAGCTCATCGCTGCCATGCGCTATCCCCCGAAGTGTGTGCAGTCAGCCGACTGCTTTTTCACACTGCAGACCCACCGTTGGAGAACAACGCAGCTCTGGGCAGCTTGCAGGCAAGCCTGCAGGCGCCCGACCAGACTACAGTGGTCACTGGTGCGCGGTGAGCCGCAGACACCCTGGCCACAGGTGGCGCTCTGCCAAATGTGCGCCTTAAGGAATAGAAAGACGACAAGCGTTGAACTGACAACAGAGCTGGCAGAAGGCACAGGCGTCATTGTCCATCCATCAACAGTCCAAAGCACCTTTGACCATTGTTCCATAGTCCAATTTCTGTGTTCTTGTGCATATTTTAGCCTTTTGGTTTTGTTCCCCATTCTTAACAGAGGTGTTCTTACTGCAAGACATTCTTTAAGTCCCGATTTCAAGAGCAACCTTTGTACTGTTGATTTGATGGACAACGACACCTGTGCCTTCTGCCAGTTCTGTTGTCAATTTAACGCTTGTCTTCTTTCCATTCCTTCAGGATATTATCTTCAAGTATTGCTCATGCTTGTTAGACAGCTTTTTGGGTCTTCCAGTCCTGGGTTTGTCAATTACAGATGATGTTTCCCTGTAATTGTTGATTATGCTTTGGATACCACAACTTGAAAAGTCAAGTGATGCGAGCTACTTCACTCAATGTTTTTCCTTCTTTATGCAAGTCAAGGTTGTTCTAATAGTAGAAAACACCAGTGGAGGCTTTGAATAAATTGTTGATGCTCATAATGCATCACAGTAGAAAAATGCAACATGTATACGACTTTTGCACAGCAGTGTACATTCAATCTCACATATCACAGGAGCTCTTTTTCATTCAACATTTTTAAATTGTCACACAACTTCTGATGAGGTGGTAAATAAATAAGTGCAAGGTAATTGTGGTGTTAGTAACCGAGTGAGATGCGCTCTTGATATATTTAGATATATAAGAAAACAGCCAGAGAAAAAAGAAAAAAAAGGAGGAAAGGGGACAGTGGCTTGAAGTGAGAGCAGCAGCAGCAGCAGCAAGTATGGATCATAATAAGGGTCAAAATTAAATCTTTAACTCAAGTTAATTTGTCAATTAATTTTGAAATCAATTAATTGCACACATGATTTACTGTTTGCCAATTGATCTTTAAATTTCGTTTCGCAAAATGAAGACTTTACTATCTTTTTTTTTTATATATATATAGCGCCTTTCACAGTTGACCACCATCACAAAGTGCTTTACAGAGGTAGGCTGTGAACTGTGCATTATATGCAGAGTCAATTACAATAGGACATTGATTTAACATCTCATCTGCAGGATGGAGCACAAGAAAATGGCTTGCTCAGGGGCACACAGTGAGTAAGTCAGCCAGCCAGTGCCAGAGGTGGGATTTGAACCAGTGACCTTCTGGTCATAAGCCCTGGACTTTAACCATTGGACCACACTGCTTCCTACAAAGATTGTCAATCACATAAGGGGGCGTGTTTTGTCCCCACGAAGTGGCCAATCAATCGTATTGGGGGTGGGTTCAATAGACTGTAGTGTAATTGTGAAGCAAGACTCATTGTGGGGATGATTGGCCAATAGGGGTGGTTCATTAATAAGCATATTACCATACACATACATCACAAAAACTGAAATAGAAAAAAAATGATTAGCCGGAATGAACCTCCCAACCTCCCCTCCTCCCATATTGGCCAATCATCCCCACAACAAGTCTTGCTTCACAATTACAGCACAGTCAATTGAACTCACCCCTCGAACGACTGATTGGTCACTTCCTGGGGACAAACCCCGCACCCTCATGTGATTGACAAGCTTTAAAAAAAAGTCTGTTTGCCAAATGAAATTGAAAAGGTCATTTGCCAAATGAAATTGAAATCATTTACCAAATTAAATTGAAAGATCAATTGGCAAACAGTAAATGACTTATGCAATTAATCAATTGATTTTGAAATTAATTTATGAATTGACAAATTCATTTAAGAATTACAGATTTCACTTTGACCCTTATAATGCTTCATAAGCAAAAGCCACTTTCAGCATTCAGCCTCCTGTGCCCTTTGATTTCTCTGAAACAAAAGAACGGACAAAATGGATTTGGAGATTTGACTGCTTTTGACAGACACACTGTCTGGCACACTTCTCCAGAGGAAAACTAGGTATTGTATGAGAGATCAAGCCGACGATATTCTTAGAGGGTTAAACATTGACGAATAACAACAAAAACAATATGAAAATGTAAAAGAAGGCTTTGATGGATACTTTATTGTGTAGAAAAATGTAATATATGAAAGAGCCAGGCTTAAATCTGAAAAAACAGGGAGAATCTGAGCCTTTAGATTTGTTTGTTACCCCATTGTACACACTGGCAGAACACTAATTACAGACTGCTTCATGATGAGCTTATTCGAGATAGATTAGTTGTTGGACTGAAAGGCGTTCGGTTGTCAGATAAAATGCAGCTCGACAAGGATTTAATGTTAGAAAAGGCAATAAATATGGCCAGGCAGTCTGAAGAAATCAAGAAACAGCAGACTAATCTCAGCGGGGAGACAAAAGAAGCAGCACAAGAGTCATGGCTCTGTTGATGTGGTTGTTTAAAAAAAAAAAAAAAAATCGTTCAGCAAACCCAAACAGCAGCAGCAGAACAATTTTACAAAAAAGCCAGCACAGTACAAGCCTGAACAGAAACAGTGTCAACGATGTGGTAAAATGCCAATGCATTCAAAACTGCAGTGTCCAACAAATTAAGTGATCTGCCATTTGTGTGGGGAAAAAAAAAAGACATTAAGAAAGTTTGTAGATCACAGAGGTCAGTGCATGAGATCCAAGTATTTTTTAGGCTCAATTGAAGCAGGAGATGATCCAGGATTCACAGATATCTCATTCAGAACACTAGTGTGAGGTTTCAAATTGACACTGGAGCAGATGTTACAGTGATTCCAGAAGAGATCTATTGTGACATATATCCCAATGATGGGATGCACAAACTGAAGGAAGCCAATAACCCTTTATTTGGCTCAGGCAGAATGCCACTGGATGTGCTGGGTGTCTACTGTGAAGAACTGAAGGAGGACAGTAAGCTAGCTATGGAACATGTATATGTTGTGAGAAATCTTCACACAGCATTACTTAGCAGACGAGCTACTACAAAGCTGTAACTGGTCTTGAGGCTAGACAGTATGATACTCAGACACTTAAAGAAAGCTAGCCAAAGCTGTTCAGCAGACTGGGTGTAGTACAACAGCCATATGAGATAAAGCTTAAACCAGATGCTGTACCTTACTCTCGTAAGACCCTGAGAAGAATTCCTCTTCCCTTGATGCATCAAGTGAAAGAAGAGCTCCAGCACATGGAAAAGATAGGTGTGATCAGCAGAGTTGAGGAACCAACGGATTGGTGCGCAGGCATCGTTGTGGTGCCAAAGACGACAGGTGCTGTACGCATATGTGTGGATCTCACCAAGCTCAACGAATCTGTTTGGTTGAGAGAAATACATTCTTCCATCAGTGGAACAAACCCTAGGCATGCTGGCAGGAGCAAAATTTTTAGCAAGCTTGATGCGAACATGGGATTCTGGCAGATTCCCCCTAACCAAAGAGTCAGCTAAATTCACAACCTTCATTATTCCTTTTGGAAGATATTTCTTCAACAGATTGCCATTTGGCATAGCATCAGCCCCAGAACACTTTCAGAACAGAATGGTGACTGAAGTTACTGACGGTCTAGAAGGTGTTGTGTGTCACACGGATGATGTGTTGATTTGGGGGAAATGCAGGAAGAAAACGATGTTTGTGTACGCACAATGCTTAAGCAAATTCAAGATGCCGGCATCACTCTCAACATTGACAAGTGTGAACTAGTGAAACAAGAAACTAAGTATATTCTTTCAGCCAATGGCAAACCAGATACGGAAAAACAGCTGCAGTTCTGGAAATGAAGGAATCAACTAATGTCAGTGAGTTGAGAAGCTTTCTGGGAATGGTCAATCAACTTGGAAGGTTTATTCCTCAGGTTAACAGACAAAGACAAACCTCTTTGAGATTTGCTTTCTAAGAAGAACCACTGGTATTGGGGCATTGATCAAGTCAAACCCTTTGCAAGGCTGAAACAGGAGCTTTCATCAACACCAGCGTTAGCTCTGTATGATCCCAACAAAACCAGAAAAGTGTGAGCAGATGCTTCTTAATACGACCTGGAAGCAGTCTTGCTACAACAGCAAAAAGACAACTGGGAGCATGTTGAATGTGCTTCACAGTCTTTAACACCCACTGACAAGCGCTACGCTCAAGTGGTAAAAGCAGCACCAGGCCTGACGTGGGTATGTGAACGGTTCAGAGACTCTCATGGACAGCATTTCCACTTTGAAACTGACCATAAGCCGTTGTTAAGCTTACTGGGAGCTCAAGCACTGCATGTACTACCACGCAGAATTCAATGTTTCCGAATGCGACTGATATTCCTATTCTATCTCACATGTGCCAGGAAAGAGCCTGACCACAGCAGATACACGGTCACGTGCACCCCTCAGAAGACCACCAGTTCTGAGACTGAGCTGATGGAAGACACCAATGTGTATCTGGACTTTGTAATGGAAAATCTTCCAGCAAGGAAAACTAATCTGGATGAACTCAGAGCTCATTTAAAAAGGCAGACGTGCGTGTTCAAGAGTTATGCAGACTGGACGGTGCCTTGAAGCGGTACTGGACCGAACATGCATTCCTCACAGTGCAAGATGGCCTTCTACCGAGTGGAATGAGACTTGCTATTCCAGCAGCAATGAGAAACGATATCCTAGCTAAACTACAAGAGGGACATTAAGGAGTGATTAAGTGCAGGGCGCAAGCAAGACAAGCAGTATGGTGGCCTGGTCTTAGCCAGCAACTCAGCGAGGTAGTTCTGAATTGCTGAACATGCATCAAGGAACGCACTAACCACACCGTTCCTCTTATGCCACCTGAGCTACCAGAACAGCCCTGGCAGAAGACAGGAGCCGATTTGTTCATGCTTCACAGCAACAACTACCTCCTTGTTGTATACTATTTCTCTAGATATACAGAGATAGCAAAACTTACACTAACAAGATAATCTGACGTATTTTTACACCTGAAGTCGATCTTTGCACAGCACAGGGTTCCAGAGACTTTTGTGACTGACAATGGACTGCAGTTTTCCAGCCACAGCTTTGCTACCTTTGCTTCAGAATATGGGTTCAGTCATGTGACCAGCAGTCCCAAGTTCCCACAAAGCAATGACAAAGCTGAACGAGCTGCTCAGATAGTGTAAAATCTGCTGAAGAAAACTACAGATCCATACTGGGCGCTTTTAGCTTACAGATCTACACCCAGCTCAACTTTTAATGGAAAGACGTCTTCACGTGACTTCACCAATTTTTCCTTCTATATAGGCCAGACTTTCCAGGTGAAGCTACTGTTAGAAACAAAGAAAGGGAGAAGAGGGTGGCAGAGAAGAATTGCTTTAACAAGTCCACAGCCTGAGTAAGCTGACAGCAGGACGCCAAGCCTGGGTGTCAGACTCCAGAGTACCAGGAAAAGTAATTTTCGAGCATTCAGCTCCACACTCTTTCTTCGTTGATGTGCCTCAGTATTGTAAGTCGCAACTGCCATCACCTGGTCACCCTTGAGACCACTTACCAGTGATGTCACCCAAACCGACAGTCCGCAAACATAAGCACAACCCTCAGTGTTGCCATCGTTGTCTACTCCTGAAAACACTCTTATCGTTCGAACACCCAAGTGAGGACAAGATCAGGAAGATTAATCAACAAGCCTCAGAGACTGAATCTTTGAAGGGCTGAAAGTGCATATATTAGTTGTTTGTATTTCAGCAGCAGCGTTAAAAGAAAAATAATAATAAATAGCTGAGATTGCAGAAGATCTTAAGTTTAAAACTAAAACTAGTTATAAAACAGGCCTTACATTCTAAAGGCAGAATCATCCCTTAAGGCCCTGTTGAGACAAAGGTAGTCTACCCTTTGCGCTCTAGAAAGGGAGATGTGGTGTTAGGTTAATCACAGTGTTATTGTTCCGGTATGTGTTGAACTGGATGTTATAAATAGAGAGGAGAGCCAGAGAGAATATCCTGGAAGCAGGCTGTAGTTTGCTGTGTTAAATAAAACAAAGTTAAAATGTACAACAGTTGCCTTGAAGTTAATGGAACCCATAATATTGGATAACATGACAGTTATTTTGTCAATCCTAGCGAATATGAACATCCAATTTTTGTATAAGAATACATCAAAAAAAAAATTTGTTGGAATACTTGGATAATTGTCCCAGCACTAATTTATGTGCGAGTGCGTTTCACTCACCAATGTTGGGGTGCTTCAGGAGACGGCAGATTCGCGCCTCTCGATCCAGCTTCTGGTGATCTGAGGAGACAGAACAAAGAGGACATGACAGTGAGACACACCACCTCTGAGACAAACATGCACTGAAGATGGCACTGGCCAAAAGTTTGTCTGCTTGAGTGGATGAATCAGTCGCTTATTGTAACAAACCGCTTTATCAAATTGAAGATATACAGCAAGGATGGAAATAAAACACCCCATTGCATAGCAGTTTGATCCAATTCCTGGATTTACTAACAGTTTAAGCAGACACACCTGAGGTTGTTAACGCTACACTGTGGCTAGTCAAGCTTGTAGTAAAACCTGGAATGGGTGAAACTGCTCTGCCAGGGATTGCCAAAGTTGGCCCCTCCACATCTAGTCTTTGTTTCAACACTGTTCTAAATTATTTAATTGAACCAACTCAATCTCCGTCCAGACCCTGAAGTAGTTAATGATATCAACTTACCTGTGAATGGCTCTCCAGGACCATGATTGGTCACTCCTGTGCTATGCAAATTTAGTCTTATTTCCATCCTTGTGCTCCCTGTATCTCTGTCTGACTCAAAGAAGGTGTGAAGTACTGAAAACACGAAACCAGTGATAGGCCCTTGCACAGTAAAACACAGGACTTTTACAATTTACCATCAACGTGGTATGACTGTGAAATAACCACATTCATGAATTCCAGAATGGTGAAATATCAACGGGATCTGCAAAAGCAAAAACAGACTCAAAGTGAGGAAAAAAATGAAAGTACACCCATCTGCTCAAGATCTTCTAACACTTTCAAGTGCTTAAGAGTGCACAAGAGTTGAGTTTATTTTTCTGTGTGGACTGTGCTGTTTATTGTGCTCTGTGGTTTGGAACAGTTAATCCAACAACACTACAAGACAGTTTTAATGAAAATCAGGGTTACCTTTTCAAAAAGATCATTATTGTGTGCACATTGCGGATGGCACAGATTGACAGGGGCAAAACAAACACCCATGCTTTAATCTGAGGAAAAAAAAAAAACCTCACTCACCCACCTCCCCACTTGGACCAGAACACTAGCACCATATTTAACATCAACCCACGTAATTTGACAGCTACATTGGTTAAGTGAGGGAAGAGGGAATATGAGAGGAAAGGAGAGAGGGGAGAAGAGGGGGTCTGTGCTACGTATCCTGTGGATCACATGGCCTGACCTTAGCAGCAATTCCTCAAATCCACAAACTGATGACAAAACAAACCGACACAGCAAATTCACAGCCGGCAGGAAAATCACAGACCACAGCCTTCCAAATTACAGAAACACTCTGGCAGAAAATCTGAGTACAGAACTCGGGGGAGACGGCAGCACAAACAGCAGGCTTACTGCCCTGGCCTCTCACCTCTGAAGACCCGGGTTCAAAACCAGGAGCAAGTGAAAATACACACAACTAAGCAAGAGACAGTGAGAGAGAGAGAGAGATAGAAAAAAGAGAAAGGACAGAGAGCATGAGGTCACACCTCTCACAAATCTCATTTATTCAAAGTTTAAAAAAAAAAAAAAAAAGCCAACAGGAAATACAACATCGCATCTTAGATTAGATACTTGCAGTCCTCCTCTAGCCAGCTGTCACATATCAACTGAAACTCAGATCAAAGAAGCGCACAGTAAACTCACTGAATGAATATAAAACCTGCACTGGCTCAAACTGCTTTTAAATAGGAGTCTTATTAGGCTTCCAAGCTGGCTTGGGATGCCTATTTATTTTATAGATTTTTTTTTTTTTTTTATTTATTTTTTATTTATTTATTTATTTTATTATTGTCATTTTTCCTCCCAAAACATTAAACTTCTCCTGTTCGCACAAGGTGTAGCCAATCAACATTAAACTTGGCAGGTATCATCCCGTGGAGGTGACAGTTCAGATGCAAAAATCTTGGTTGACTCCCGTGTCAACCAAGATGGCAGCCTGACACATTTTTTGGAAAATGTATTTTAAAATCTTCTTCTTGGGAACCGGTGAACCGACTAATCTGAAACTTCGTATACAGCATCAGCAACCAAACCCGCTTCAAGTTGCAGCGATAAATTTGAATATCAAAATGGCTGCCACCAAATTCACTGAAGCGCCTCAAACATCAAACTGCTTCTGTTTGCAAACCGTTTAACCAACTAACTCTGAACTTGTTAGGCATGATCCTCGGGACAATGGAATTCAAACAGGGAAAAACGGTGTTCTTTAGCAAACCAAGCCTACATTTTCTTCTGAAATTGAAAACCACTTCAGTTGAAAAATAGTTTATTTGATTAACTCCAAACTTGACAAACATCATCCCCTCTGTCAATAAAATTTACTTTTTCAAAAATGGTGTTTGTGCGTAAAGCAATATGGCCGCCTGACACATTTCTTTAAAAACCTTTCAAAATCTTCAGTCAAATATAAAACTAGTTTACTAGTTTTGTAACTCCTTACAAAGTGGAAATAGGTTAATGGTTACTATGGGACACATATAGGAAACCATATATGTGCTCTATCCAAAAATGACCTTGACCTCTCCAAGTTAAAATGTAAAACTTGCTTATAACTCCTTACAGTGTATGTAGGTTAATGTTTACTATATAGCACAGATAGGAATCCATTATATGCTCTATCCAAAAAAAACACTGCCTGTGACCTTTGACCTCTCTAAGGTCAAACGTAAAACTAGCTTGTAACTCCTTACAGTGCACATAGGGTTATCGTTGCTATGGTGTTTAAAGTTATAAATCATTGTAAGATAACGAATTAATGCAGTATTTTGAATTGAAACTGCTCCATAAAACTGATCTGTTGCTGACACTTGTGCTGCAATGCTAAGGCTTGCCAAAATTTTCCAACAGGTACTGAGCTTGGAAGCTGTAAAACTGCACAGCAGTTCTAGTTATTATTATTATTATTATTATTATTATTATTATTATTATTATTATTAACCTGACAGAAGGAATGTAAAACCTTGCTCTGCAATGAGAGTATTCTTTCCACCCCTGCCATGCTTGAAGTGAGACTACAGAGACAGGGAGAATACACCGAGATGCAGAGCTTTGAATCTGAAACACAGGCACTGCAGACAAACTACTTTTTCAGAAGAGACACAAAGTGGGTCGTGACGTGTTTAACTCAATGTGCAACACTCTTGTTCCCCCTGCGAGCCACACAGTCCTTTATCCTGCGCCTGCATCACTGACCTGATTCCTGCATCAGTGTGACAGACAGGAGTACTGTCTGCCTGCCCGCCCTGGAAATAAGACTCCCAACGCATAGCAGTTCGAACCACTCCTGGTTTTACTGCATGTGTAATAAGACACACCTGAGCTGCAAGCTCATAATAAAACCTGGAACGGGTGAAAGTTCTATGCAGTATGCAGTATTTCAGACTCAGCATAGAGATTATGATAATCTCTGCCTTTCTTATTTAGTGCTGAAAAGAAAGCTGTAGCAGTTTCTAGTAGTTTTGTATGTGTGTGATGCTATGCAAAAGGAGTCTTATTTCCATCCCTGGATCTCTTCAATGAAGCCCTGCCCGCCTGTTCAATTGGTCCCCCTGCTTGCACTCTAATCCATTCGCTGGCTTCCCGGAGACATTAATAGCGCTCAGCGGGCAATTAGGGACAAAGTTTAACGTCCACAGGTCAGAGAGACGGGAAAGACGCTGTACCAGATGTTCAACTCCCACAATCCAAACGTGCAAAGCAACAGCAGCCAGAACAAACAGAGAAGGGCAAAGAGATGGAACGGCCAAGCCCTCATCACTCACTCTCTGCGAAAATGCACAAATATTCACAAATATGTAGGTTTCCCCAAAACACACAGAGTCAGGCCCCAGTTAGCTCTGCTGCTGGTTTATGAAGCAGGACCAGCGTTACACTCACACAGGAGTTGGCTCTCTAAGCTGTCTGTGTAGAGCAGCTCTGTGCTATAATGCCCAATGACAGACAGAGCAGTGCAGAGTACAAAACCAGGCAAGTTTTTCCTATTTGGAGGAAGAGGAAAAAAAAAAATAGATGTACGGCTGCAATGAACAGGTTTCTTTGTTGGAACACGTGCCCATCCCTTCCAAAAGGGAACCTGTTTTATAATTTGTGCAGTTTGGGCCATGCTTTTCCTATCCCCCTCTCCCAGTAAAAGATTGCACCCTCCGTTTGGAGGTTTCCAGGACAGCAAAGAACAATGGTGACAGCATTCAATATTCCTCTCCTCTGTGTCGATCAGGCAGGTTCAGGTTGTGGTCACAAGATCCACAATGTTGCATGAGTGGGTTGATCCTGTTAGACAGGACCCTCAGCTTCACACTGAACAACAACGAGCGAGCAAGCAAGCCTCCCCACCTCGGCAAGCACACAGCACTAATACACTTAACCCTGAGGACATGCTGCGTACAGGGCGTTTTACTGAATCTATGATTATTATTTATTAAACTATTTAACTTAGTTCTGTCAAAACCAAAAAAAGATATATTAAATATGAATGCAGTCATTGTATCTGGGAGTGATTTTACAGTCTAATACAGAGAACTCAGTACTGGACTGGGGATCTGAGAGCCAGCTAATGCAATACGGTCTAGTATAGAGAACTCAGTACTGTACTGGGGATCTGAGAGCCAGCTAATGCAATACGGTCTAGTATAGAGAACTCAGTACTGGACTGGGGATCTGAGAGCCAGCTAATGCAATACGGTCTAGTATAGAGAACTCAGTACTGTACTGGGGATCTGAGAGCCAGCTAATTCAATACAGTCTAGTATAGAGAATTCAGTCCTGCGGATCTGAGAGCCAGCTAATTCAATACAGTCTAGAATAGAGAACTCTTTACTGTACTGGGGATCTGAGAGCCAGCTAATTCAATACAGTCTAGTATAGAGAATTCAGTACTGAGTTAATTATATGAAGTTATTGATGAAGTCCCATTTGTTCTTTTAAACAGTTTTTTCAGTGAGGTTAACAACAAGAGGTCTGCAGCACACAAATACAGCAGCTGAACCTCAGCTGGGACTGGACTTGCAAAACCGGCCTTTGCGAGTCAGAGATGCACACTGACAATGGGCCAACAATACAAAGGCATTCATTTTTACATGGAAATGGCACATTGACCTAAAGGTGTGGCATCCTCATACGGTTTGAAAACTAGTGCCGTTTCTATATACAGTTTTCTGTGATTCTGAGCTTTAATCTTAGGTCGAGCAGGTCCAGGTTATTTTATACGGCATGCACTGTAAAATAATAATAACAATAATAATAATAATAATAATAATAATAACAATAACAATAATAATAATACAATTATGACCACTACTACCAACAATAATAATAAATGATTTCCCATGGGTCAATATATTGGCTTTTGAGTCTGCAACAATCACACAACAATCACAAGTGCTAATAAACATGTCTGAAATGACTCGGGATCAAAACTGGTGGGAGGTTGTGATGACAAGAACAGGGTCTGCACTTGAACCCAGTTTCACCACAGTGCAGTGCGAGCTGCCAGCAATCCCAGTAGATGACTGGGAGGGAAGCCCTGTTCCCAGTTCAGCAGGGATGTAAACAACGGGAGCAGGGAGACAGCTGAACAGGAAATAGAGGGAGATTACCCAGTTTATCTGCTTTAAGAGACTTACCCACAATGAGGCAGGAGGTGAGGGCAGCACAGATTACTAAAAATAAAACAATCCGTGGGCTTAGCACTGACTCACACAGCAAGGTACAAACACGCACACACACACACAGTGGTGTACACAAACAACGCATACAAACAACATGGTACACACACACACAGGGTGTTACACAATCACAATGCACACACATATTATGGTACACTGTTGGAGAACATGGAAAGAAGTTTGAATGCAATATAAGATGCACGTGTTTGCAGGTTTGTACACTCTTAGTTTTAAAAGGAGATTATCAGAGGAGGTATAGTAACTGGTAAATGCGAGATTGTAAGATTGCATTTCACTGCACTGACAACGACCGTCTGACTGCTGGAATAAACACAATCGCACATTGCTGGAGGAACCGATCTGCCCAAGAGATAACACGGGTTAAGCACAAAAGAACAAAGAGTCACACCAAGATAACACCATCTTAGGCAGTGTGAGCCAGAACCAGTTTTCTTTATGACACGTACACGAGACCATCCTCAGGGTGTCCGGGGTGATTGAATCCACAAAAGAGAAAAAAGGAGGGTGGGGCCGAAGTCAGTGGCTAATTAAGGTGCGCTCAGCTCTTCTCTCTTTCATTCAGACTAGTATTGGAGACTTGTTGATCGAGGAGCCCTGGAGGATCAAACCTACAGTATTGCATTATATTATTTTGTTCTGTTATGCTTTGAACTTAAGTTCTGCTCCATGCAGTTGGCATATGAAAGTGTAACCCGTACTGTTTTGCTTTGTCCGTTCTTTTTGTTTCCAGAATTAAATTGCATATATATTGAATAAAAGAAACTAATATCTGAATAAAATGACTCTGTGCATTTCTTTCATCTAGTTCACATCAAGAAACTACTCATTACTTTTAAAAAAACTACTTCATACACAAACACACACACACATACACACACACAGTGTTACATAATCACAACCCACACACAGACAGCATGGTACACCATCACAACTAACACACACAGTGTGGTACAGCATCACAATGCGCACACACACAGCAGGGTGCACAATCACAATGTACACACACAGCGGAGTACACAAAACATGCACAAACAGTTTGATTCACATACAGCTCAGAGAAACTCTCCCTCAGCTCTAACCAGTAGACCCACACTGCCTCCCGTCCTTCCTCAGCTCTCACTAGGTCACACTAAATAGTTAATTAGTTAAAAATATAATTAGGTTATAATGGAGATTAAATAGTGCAATGCAACCTCTGCCACCTACACAGATAACAAAAAAAATACAGATGAAAAGTCAGAAGTAGAGAGAGGAACAGGAGATCTGAAAACTAAGGCAGGCTGGAAGAATCAACACACCTTTAAAGTGTTAGTCTTTATCTTTCATCGGAATTGGATTCTCACTGGTAGTTAATACAGAAGAAAGAGGAGGAGAAGAGAGAGAAAGAAAGAAAGAGAGACAGGGGAAATTGTTATGTCAGTTACACCCCTCTCAGCATCTGCTGGACGCAACAAGGTTTCACATATAACACCAAGATTCTCAAGAACAAACACACGTCATCCACCGACGATCTCAGGGAGTGTTACTACTACAGTAGGCTCCTGTTAATCCGGGTCCCTTAGCCTGGCAGTCTGAATACGAAGAGCAGTTACAACAATTAAAGATCAGTGACTGTTTTAAAGCAGCTCTCTCTGAATCTGATTATGTTCAGTATATATTGTGATGCTTGTTGGGACATTATATTTTATTTATTAAGTTTAATTAACAGCGCAGGGATTTTCCAAACTCAATTTCGGCAAATCCACGTTTTTCCCTAATTCGGGCTCAAATCGGTTCCAATCTGCAATGCTTGACGGGGGTCTACTGTATATATTACTATATACTGCATAGGTTTGCAGCAGAGACACACAGAAAGATAACTATCAGCTGTATACACAGCAGGACCACCAATATCACTGGGAACTGGAGTTACTGTGAACAAAAACAAAGCATCCCCGGGGGACTACCAGGGCACTGTAACTTCGAGACATGAAGCCAACATCTCCAATTGCTGGGTCTTTATCACTCGTAAAGCAAAAAGTCAATTTTCAGCTCTCCGCTTTGTAGTTCTGCAGCTAGGTAGAGCACCAACAGGCGAGACATAGGAGCCGTTCCTTTAGTCAAGCTAGTTGGAGTTCCATACAACAGGCCAGCCCTTATCAGAGCAACCAGCCCAAGCCGTGTTACTGTAGATTATACAACAACCGGACCACTCTCCCCTGTGATCCTATGGAGGTCAGTCGTTCAGTTATTATTTAGTACCGCAAAAGATGGCACTAATTGTTGACTATTTCAGACGAAGGGAGGTAAAATATAAATAACTTTAAAAGTTGTAGTATAATACTGATAATGGCACAGCCGCAGGTCCTGGGCTTTATTGACTCAGTAGGTCCATTATTACACACCACAGAAATGCCATTATCCACCACCCCTGACCCTCCTCTTCCCTGTATAACCCACCTTGCTATAAACTGCATCTCAACAGATGAGTCAAACTGCTTGAGTGGGCCTGTCTTATAATTATCAGCTCACTGCCACCGCCTCTTTGACGCAGTGAGTGGGTAGCAGTTTGAGCTGGCCACCTGTCGAAAAAAAAAAATAGGACTAAATCCTTCTTGATTGGAAGAAAAAAAAATCGCCATGGAGACTGAAGCTAGCCACTCGCTCGCTCTCCCCATAGCTGGTACAGTAGAGAGAGTGAGTGGTGTACCCAGCATTACTAGAAATTGCCGACTGGTGCAACGAATTAGCACTGAGAGAGAGAAAGAAAGAAAGAAAACCAAGAAAGGAGAGTTCGACATGCAAGAGACAGTGTCTCTGCATCCTAATTTTACCCCAAGACACCTCCCTCCCTCCCTTCCTCCCTCTCTCTCTCTGCTGTGCCTGGGCATGGCTGCAGTTTGGTGCAGTGGCGTGGGTCGCTGCAATAGGAAGCCGGCATGACATTTCCAATCCTGCGAGCTGATAGTGTAACCAAGGAGAGCAGCGCTAAAAATAAAGCAGGAGGGCGCAAGTCCTCGAGGAGGGATATACTTGGAGAGGAAGGCACAGCCCCCAAGCGACCGAGAGCAAAGCAGCAACTTCACACTGGCTCCCTGCCCTCTGCATCCCTGCAAACCTCCAGGGCATTCTATCTCAGCTCTAAACACCCAGCTCCCTCCCAGTCCCTCAGATCTAACCACTGTTTGTCTCTTTGTATTAGCACCACAAGACAACACAGCTGATACTATTGGATCACAGCTCGGTGTGAAAGCAAGCCAGCGAGTCCAACCTTCCCCCCCCTGCCCTCCCCAGTCATGAAGGAACCAGCACCTCTCGTCTGCAATGCAGATCACAGCACCTGATGCCACAACACAGCACGAGAGAGAGAGAGAGAGAGAGAGAGAGAGAGAGAGAATAAAACAAAAGGAGACTGAGGGGAGTATAAAATGGGTTGGGAGAGAAAAAAAAAGGAGCGAACCTCTAGTTTATAACTGCATCTCCAGTGAAGCAGCTAAACAGTTTACTGCAATCCACACACTGCAGTTCTCCCTCTTCGATACTTAGCTGCTGTCAGCTTCTGGCTGGATTCGGAACTGAACCTGCTGCATCAGACTATGAACGAGTAGAAGCAGCAGCCCCGTTATCATCGTCTCCTTCAACTGGCTTAAAAGACACAACAGGCTCAAATTGCTCAGTTTCTTTCTTTTTTTTTTTTTTTAAATGCCGCTCCAGGGATGTAAATAAGAATCTCATTGTATAGCAGTTTGATCCATTCCTGGTTTTGCTATGAGTTTAATAAGACACACCTGTTTGATTTGTCTTGAGAGGGCAACTCTGGTTTTAAACATATAGAGGACAGCCAATCAGAGGGGGGGTGGGGGTGTTTCCACCAGTTATGACTGGATAAAGGACAAAGAACACCAATCATTTCCGTTTCCTGAAGTACAGTACAGTTTAGTAACGACTGGGCAGTGGGGGTGTGTACAGCAAACAAGCTGGTTACTTAATTTTATAGATAACTGACTCACACCCTGATACTGCACAGACAAGATTCCTCAGCTTTGCATGAACCTTCCCAAGCTTGCAAACCAGAAATCAACATTGAACATCAGTTTTTTGTAAAAAAAATTAAAAAAAAAAAAAAACATTGGCTTAAGAAAACCAGTATACACTGAAGTCTCTTAATCACCCTCCAGTTGTTTGTTTCTCAACATTGTGTATTAGTGTTGCAGTTTCAAAAAAAAAAAAAAAGGAGTTCATTTAAGTTTAACAAATATGGCCCATCGCGTTTTAAAATGAAAATAAGTTTTTACTTCAGAACCACAGAACCAAGACTAAGACAGCTATGGATGTGCATGGCAATGGCAATTTTTTCCCCCCTGTCAACCCAAGTGAATATGGTAGCAATGAGTTAAACATAGCAAGGTCCAGCTGCCTGACACTGCCTTCAGAGAGAGAGAGACCGAGATTGGGAGGGATCACGGACCAGGCAAAGCAGCACCATGACAGAGGGTCAGTCTCAATCAGGCACCCACACCCCCACACTGACAGAGGGATTGGAAGGGGATTTACTGCAATAATAAAAACAAGGCAGTCCTTGGGGGGGAGGGGGTTTTACACCACCACTGCTAGCAATTTGTTGTCCTTTCAGGAGACATTGGATTTTATTTGTTTAAATTGAGGTAGTTTCTTTAAATCTGTACATTTCTGACGCATTGAATTAGATACCTTGCGCCTCCTGCGCACAAATAAGAATACACTTTTTTTTTTTAAAAATGATCAGCCTTTACACAACCAGAAGACAAAAGCACTGTCTTCTTTTTAGGGCCATATTTATATGCATTTACCATTGCGCCCACACCTTTCTTTTGTAAAACAAGAATAAACAAAAACTACAGAATTAACAGTGAAACAACCAAGATGCAGGTAGGAGCTCTCAAATGAGCCTCCTGAGTTTTCTTAAAAACACTGCAGCTCTGCATGGCCCTGGATGTTTATGCACTGCAGCTCTGCACGGCCCTGGATGTTTATGCACTGCAGCTCTGCACGGCCCTGGATGTTTATGCACTGCAGCTCTGCACAGCTCTGCATGGCCCTGGATGTTTATGCACTGCAGCTCTGCATGGCCGTGGATATTTATGCACTGTAGCTCTGCATGGCCCAGGTTTCTGAAGCACTGCAGCTCTGCATGGCCCTGGATGTTTATGCACTGCAGCGCTGCACAGCTCTGCATGGCCCTGGATGTTTATGCACTGCAGCTCTGCATGTCCCTGGATTTTGAAGCACTGCAGCTCTGTTTAAAAAGCAAGTTCAATGCAACATATTTGAGGTGGAAGCTTGTATACTGTGCACTTCCTGTGGTGAGCAGCGTCACCGATTTCAGGAAAGAAAAAGCAGCTGAATGACACGTCCAGCCTCTGGTGCTGCCCCGATATCTGCTAGAGCACACACACGGGGGGGGGGGGGGGGGGGGGGGGGGCAAACACAGGCCAACAAAGACAATGGTTGCTAACATAACTGTCATGGGGCCATGCATGGGTGTTACTGATTTCCTGTAAATGTTCTCCTTGTATGCGGATGTTCGGTGGGGAGGTAATTATTTGGATGGCTGATAAACGAGACTCTAACACTACTCTAGAGCAGGTTAACTCTTTGGATTCCTTGTGATGGGAAGACTGTTCTGCTTTGTGTGGAGTATGCTAAAGGGGTTTGAGTGTGCTGGAGTGCACCACAACTACAAGGCTAGAACCAGACTGCTACATTTAAACCTGTTCACACTCATTTATACTGCAGACAGACACATACCAGGAGCAGAACCTTCTACTCCATACACAACAACAGTAAAACCGAGGTCCTATTGCAAGTGACTGCAGCAGCAGTTGAGATGTATAGTTCAACCCCTCGTCGCTCTTGATAAAAGCGTCTGCTAAATGACTAATTCATAATAATAATAATAACAAAGTGGTAAAGACTAGAACAAGAGAGGGCACTGCCCATGTTCGAACAGAGAGAGAGAGAAAGAGAGGTGACGTCACATTGCCTTGAGAGGGTGACAGTGAGTGTATGAGGGACGCTGCCCGTGTCTGTCACATTGCCGAGACGTTCAGAGAGAGAGAGAGAGAGAGACACACACACACTCATGGGAGTAACAGCAGTGACAGGGAAGGGAAAGCAGACTTCCAGAAAATCCAACACGCTCTTCCAAGAGATCTGATCTGAAGGTCACAATATCAACTGACATCTGGGGTAACCTGGACCTGCTCCATCCAGCAGCACGCCAGCAGAGCCTCAGCACGAGTCACTGTGAGAGACAGAGGGAGGGAGGGAGGTTGTGTGTCACTGTGAAAGACCAAGAGGGAGGGAGGAAGGGTGTGAGTCAGTATCCAAATTGTTAATTTACTTGACAGAAGTGAGAGAGTCTGATTGCAAACTGGTGCAAAACTCAACTGGAGAATGCAGTTGGACTGTTGCAACTACACATGTAGACTATATGGTGCACCACACTGTGCCAGGCTTTTCTCCATACAAGATTTAGCGCTGGAGCCCTGATTGGAGGGCACTGAAGTCTTGGTAGCCCAGTGCCTTGTTGGAAGGTAAGGCTGTCATTGCTGTCGTTAAATTATAGATTAACCCTCCTTTTAAAAAAGGGCAGAAGCAACAGAACTTGTTGTTTGCAGTGCCAAGTTCCATAACCCTGCAGATTCCGAATGGGCAAAGTAATAACTGCTTAACTTGACAAGGCTTAGAGATCAAGCAGCTACTAGAAACCAGGCACTGTGGGCTGAATGGCCTCCCATTGTTTCTAGCATTTACCCCATTCTTCTTCCCTTGTTTGCACGTGTGATTCTGATGTCACAGGAAGCAGTGTCTGCAGAGGATTCTGACTCAATGATCAGCGCTGGCTGGGATTCCTCTGATGCTCAGCACCTCTGTGATATTTTAAACCCATTCAAATGGAAGACACACAGCAAGCAGCAGCAGCCTTGTAACAGTCTAAAAGGTCTTTTCACACCAAGTGCGTGGTGTCAAAGCAACAGGTGTAACAATTAATCAATGCATCAATTACTGATCATCTGTTCTTAAATTTCCAGAGCTTCGATTACATATTGGTGAATCGATGCATCAAATCAGACCCCAGTTTGAAGTCTCCCGTTGCCGGTTTGCACTAAAACATCGAGCGACTGAGAGTGCGCTTCTTTTAGTGCTAGTACAGTAGATTAGCGCGTTGCTAGGATACACACTTTAGGCCTCTACATTCGCCGTGGCCAGGCCAAATCCGAAGCAGGCCTATTGTACTCACGTTTTCTTGATTTAAAAATGAAGGCAATACGTTTTTTTTTTTTTAATTAAATCTACCGATTTACCTTATTTTGTTTCAAAGCATGTTGTGTTTGGATTATATGGCAGCATTATATGAAAAGAAGCTGAATTCAGTACGACAGTTAGATTTGTCAGGATCTCTGAGAGTAATTGAAATGTTTTGCTTTTGGACCTAAAATGCTAACAGTAATGAAAAAACATAGTTCAGATAGAAATGACTTGTTAAAATTTAGTATTTTTTTTATTATTAGTACAATGCTAAAGGGGCATTTTTGTTTTTTTTTTTATAATCGGAAGTCTTTGAATTTAAGTTGTGCCTTTTTGTTTAACTATTATGCACAAGAGTGCTTTTAGTTATTGGATCTTCTGTTAAAAAAACGCGTGCTTTGAAAAATAAAACGTCAATGCATCGATTATCGTTGATAAATGTCTATACGATAATCTAATATGAAATCAGGGTGCCGATTGCACCTCTAGTCAAGTTACACCCGAAGCGTCACTCAATCTGAACAGTTGTCACCGAACACAACACTACAGAATTACAACAGCAGTGCTATTTCATGAGAACTAATTAATAAAGTCCTATGTATTGTGCAGAAGAGAAAAATGGATGTTATCAATATTTAGTATACATTATACATGTCATTAGTCATTTCAAGTGGTGTTATCTTTGCCACACTGTAGAGCAGATCCGACAAGAATGAATCTCTCTCTCTCTCTAATGTTAAAGGCCTTCCTATTCCACACTCACAGCAATGAATGACTATCTTTATTTAACAAATTGTTTGAATACTCTCTACCTAATCAAGCGTTTAGTAAAACCTGGAATGGGTGAAAGTGCTGTACTATAGGAGTCTTACTTCCATCTCTGGAAAGATCATGTGGTTTTGATGTTTGGATAGCCGTTGAAGATTAAGTATTTCGGGCGTTTGTTGATTTGCGAAACATTGTGTGTAACAGTGTATTAAAGTTGAAAAATATCCCAGAAGAATAGGTTGTGAAGGCCTTACTTTACCCACTGAATTAACTACAAAACAAAGGATGCCAGACAGTAGTAAAACGAAAGCACTGTGTGCATTTCAGGTAAATGCAGAATATGCAGTATGTCTTACCCTTCAACCAGCAGGTGGAGATCCACAAGCAAATGAGCTATCACTATCAGCCCTCTATCGATGGTATCAGCAGTACAGCACTGTATGCCACATACTGAAGCAGTCACTGGAACGGTATCGGAATTATTACCTGGAAAGTTGTATTATTAAAAGTCATTTATATGCTTTGCCATACCTCGCTATTCTTTACAATGCTTAGCTATGCTTTACAGCGCTAAGCTATCGCTATGCTTTCACTGTGCTTTACTCCACATTGCTGTGCTTTTGCTGTGGGACACTTTTAGAAGGACAGAAAGGAGATTTGTATACATTCTGATATGAACATGAGCTGTTTCTGTATGGAAAAGTTTGAAAAACTGTGTGAACAGGTTGTTTATTTGACTGCAACACAAACAAGAAAAAAAAAACATACTGTAAACTGAGTGCATGATATTTTGGTGAGGATGAAAAGCATGGCTCTCAGAAATTGATCTCTCTCGCTCTCATATTGTCATATGGTGTTACAATGGCGAAAACAAATGCCTTCGTGAAAGAGGAGAAAACTAAATACAACACCCTCTCCCACATTCATAAACATAAAACTAACCCCACTCTCATATTTACAAACACAACGATTCTCCTTTCTCCACTCTTTATTCATGGACATAAATCACCCCTCCCTCCCTTTTCTCTCTCCCTTCAGCTTTCCTGCAGAACTGTCCACAGACAGACCGCGCATCGAAACAGAGGCTTCCCCTCCAACTCCCCATTACCAGCTCAGCTTCATTAAAGATTCGTAATGCATTTGTCTCATGAAATATGCACCACTAACTGGAATGTTACAACTTCCAGCCAATGGAGCTCGGAGAAGCACTTTGGAGACTCAGAAAAAGGAGGGTCCCACCTCACAGGATGCCCTGGAGGAATCGGGAGACATTGTGCAGACTTCCAGCATTCGAACCATGGTATAAAACTATACATTTATTCATAGTTTACCCTGGTTTGCCACGTTTATTAATATGCTTTACCACACTTCACTATTCTTTACAGCACGTATCTATGCTTTACCAGACTTAACTGTGCTTTATTACACTTTGTTGTGCTTTTACTGTGGAAACGTTTATAAGGGTATATGTCTGCATGGCCTCAAATCTACAGAGAGCTCCTCACTGCCTAATCCAACCTTTTGTAAGTATTAATAATTTGAATACCTATTCAGTCAAAAGGGGACTGAGCGAAAAACAGGGAGGCAACGAGTGGACAGGACTTTATCAGCTCGTAGTAAAACCTGAAATAGGAGTCTCATTTTCAAAACATCAAGTCTATCAGCAACACCCACCAGCCCTGCCTCAGCTATAAAACACAGCTAGAGTGATCCTGACAATGCAAATTAGCCTGACTCACATCCACTGTAAATACAGCCCTGTGAAGATGGAACAGTGTCCTCCTCCATATACCACTCGTTCGTATACTCTCATTAACTAACAAATGTCCTGACCATGTGTAATCACCAATAAATAATCAAACATGCAAAAATGCGTTTTAGGTGCAACACCTGTACGTACATAAAGACAGACAGGTGACTAGTTCTGACACACCTAGATTGTGCCAAAGAACATCTGGCAAAGGGGTAAAGCAGTTCCCTGGTTATCTGACACACTCTAAAGCACACAGAGGTGAGAGGGCATCTTCACTACAGCCCTGCTGGAGTGGTTTTGAAAGCCCTGGTTACACAGCACCTTTAATGATGTATTTCTGAAGCGTTTTGCTGCAACCCATCCCTTCCAAACTGGTAAGGCTTCACCCCAATGACAGCACGTCTAAATATCCTCAGACAGGCTGAGTGATGTGCGCTATTGACTGACCGATAAACAGCTGTAAAGAATGGCTTTTATATTTGTGTGGGGATTATTGTTATTTAATAATTGCTGTTTAATATTTCATAAGTGTCTGCGCTTCCCCATAATGCCCTGAGCAGCTGCGTGCCGGCTCCCAGCGTTGGACCCCTCCCAGCACTGCGGACAGCTGCAGCCAGACTAGTCCGGATCAATTCATGGGGCACTCGGACTTGAAAACCAGTACCTGGACTTGGGCCAGAGCATTTTTTAACCTCTTAAATGCAGAGCCAAACAAGGTTTTGAAGATCCATTACCTCTAGTGTCACTTTATAACTCAGTTTGGAACGTGCAGAAATCTCAAAGAACGGTGCTGCTGCTTCCTGGTACCTAATCACTGTTGTGTTGCAGGTCAAGCTCACTTCACCAATGGTCAGGCTGCAATCAGGCCATGTGACCTACCTGGTTCCTGTGCTGTGAAGATGTGTATCCATCTATCCTTGTAGGTGAAATTCAAGTAATCATTTTCTCTTTTTTTTTTTTTTTTTTTGATAATGAATAGATTCGCAGGAACATAATGTGAGCCACATGACCAGTAATAACGAATGTTAATAAAGCTACATGAAGTACATGTTGGTTAGCTTGTCCTGTAACCAACATCTTTTCAACGAGTGAGAACTAAGCTTTTCAATGAAAATTTCTTTTTTTTAGGGTCTTCATTCAAAAAATGGGGATCCTTATACACCGACTGTGTTCCTCTGTCTGTCTGTCTGTCTCACACTTACCGGCTGAACACGACCACTGCCTTAATTCTAAACCATCTGCAGATCCCAAACATCAGTATAAAAAAACGATCCTCCATTGAGGAGCACTCATACTGGACAAGAGATCCTATTCGCAAAGCTTTCAAATCATGACGTAGATAGAGATTGTTTTCATGAATAGCAAAGTTCGATATTCAGAATCTGCTCTGGACTTGTGAGTTCAAGCTCTGTGCACAGAAGCTAATGTTACAGGTGAGACTGGCATCAGTGAATGAATTCAACATCGATAACTGGACCTTCTTTAGCAACTGTGGGTCTATTAATTGCCGCATCTTTTTGTAGTTTTTCGGTGTGAATGAAATAAATCTTGCAGGTGAAATGTGTTCCATATTTCCTCTTCTGTTTCAGTTCAGGCAGTTCCCTTAACAAGCGTGCATGTGAAATCCTTATTAAATAAAACCATTCAGATCAATCATGTCACACTGCACAACCCCCTGAAGCTTCATAGCTGTTAAAAAATGTGTTTCTCTTATGGGATCAGCAAAACTCTTACCATTCTCCTCATTCTTGTAAAGATTGTTTCATTTTTCCAGGCTTCTTTATTTTTGACACAGGTGTGAAACCAAGTCCTCCTGCCACCCCCACCACCACACTATAAACCTACTTCTTGTGCAGAACGCACCCTGGACTGGTGTGAGGCTCAGCAGCTAGCAGGGGCTTGGTCAGCCACAGTGTACACATGGTGCATGCAGATAAAATCAGGTGGGTCTTGTTAAGCCCAAGTCAAACCTGGAACAGGGTCAAACCTTGCAGTCTTATTTCATCACTGAGGTAGGGTTCTGATACCTTATGCACAGGGAGCAGGCTATCTGTGTGAATACGGAGAGCACAAGTGTCTACACACACAGCGTTTTGTTAAAATATGAACACTTTTTGCTTTAAAAAACAAACCACAGATACCTAGGGGGTCGGAGGGAGGGAATCTATGCAACTACCCATCAAAATGTGGAATACATAAAATAAATCAATCAATCCAGCAAACAAACATTATATAGCTAACTGCTTTTTTTTTTTTTTTTTTTTTTTAAATCTCCGTGCTTCAGCCTTTTGCTTTAGGCCAAGGCCGACAACGCATCGCTTAACTAAATAAGGGATCTGTTCTAATAAGAAGGTACCAGGCACCTACGTTTCTTTCAAGCGCTCGCTTCCCCCGCCCCTAAAACAAAAAAAACAGCACAGAGCTTGGGTATTTAAGAGAGAATTTACATTTTTCAATTCCGGTCACATGACACACAAATACAAATGGGGGAAAAAAGGTACTCGGCAGTTTAACCTATGCGGTAGATGATTTCACGCTGCACACCGATGGTACGAAGTGGCCGACGGTCCCTTAGGTATGGGAGACGTGCGAACTGCAGCTGTCGGGAAATGTCTGTGCCTGGAATAAAGTGCAAGCGGATCCCTTTCAGCAGCACAGACGCGCTACAGCCGCAGTAGCCACAGCAACACTAATCTACATGCACAACTTAAGCAATGACATACCGCGCCCGCTAACTGAATCATTTACAGCACACACACAATAAATATATTTTCAAAAATTCAAAGCAAAACCCTTTCCATTTTTTTTTGTTTTGTTTTTTGTTGTCGCTTTTGGGTTCCCTTCAAACATTACGCACACGAAACAAAGTCACGCAACGTGACTCCCAGTACAGCCTACCGCAGGCAAGAAACACAAAACCGTATCCAAACTGAATTATTTAATAATTATACAAATTAAAATAAAATAAACACAGTAATTAATCAACCTGACACTTTAAAAAAAAAAAATGAAATAATAAAAAGAAACATTTTGAAATTTGTCTTACCTCTTGCCGAAAGTTTTTTAGTGTTGATAATCTTTGCTGCATATTCCTGGCCGGTGGATTTCTTCACACATCTGCGAACCACGGAGAATGCGCCCCTATATTAAAACGAAAGAAGAAAGAAATAAAGACATATTTTATCTCAGAAGGATATGTGAGGTTATGCAAATAGGTTTATTACACCATATAAAAAAGGTTAGAAAATATTGCTATTTAAAAAAAAAAGCCTCTAAAACCCATCTTTAAGCGCCAGTACTGCAATACAGAGCGCTGTGTGGGGATTAATTACACTACCGTACAGCTGCACAAAGACCGCACAATAAAATCCGACTTAGCTGTAAATACATAGGTGACAGAGAAGGCAAATATCCATGGGTACAGCCGCCAATTGAAACGGACACTTGCTGTCAACAAATAATAAAAATGCACATTCATAATATCAAATACAACCATCGTTATATGGTGTCATTAAAGGTAACCGTGAGAGTAGGTCCCCAGTCAGTTTCAATACAGTAGTATTTATTTAAAGGACAACTAAAGAGCCACTGTACATCCTATAAAATGACAGTCGCAATAAATAGTCAGTGCGTCTGGAATTCAGGAACAAGGAACAGCACAGCAATACATACCACAGGGGCATGCTTAAACACACACATTAAAATCCATGTTTACTGCAGTTCTCGTTTTTATAAATACAAATAGTATTTAAAACCGGAGTGTCGACTAAAGCTGTGCATATAATTCATTTATTTATTTAAAATTATACAACATTCTTGACTAGTACAAGGCGAGGCCGATACACTGTAGCGTTATATCATTCACGTAATATTCATGTACAGAAATATACGTAGCAGGGTATCATTATATAATATATATATATAGATATATTATATATATATATATAATAATATATATATATATATATATATAGAGAGAGAGAGAGAGAGAGAGAGAGAGAGAGAGATGGATAGATAGAAAGATAGATAGACACAGATAGATAGATATTACAATGAGACCTACAATATTATCACGAGTGTGTACTATCACACACCTTATCAGTTACTGTGACCTGCGATGCATTAGCCAAAATGCCCAATAACAATAAAAATGCAGCACAACACTGACATAAATGCAATAAAAGAATGATAATAAAAACAACAATGCCTTCTGCAGCGGCTTTTCAGCCTTCCTTGGGGGTGGTCTTAATTAATAGACACCGTGTATACAACCCACAGCACCTCAAGAAAATGAGACGAGACTAGGCGTTCACCAGCCAAATTAGAAAATTAGATTGTCACTGTATTATTACTATTATTATTATTACTAGTATTCGCCATTATTGCAAAATAAAATAAAGGATTACATTACACGCTCGGGAAAGAATGAGTTGCATTCAAACCAAGGTATTGCTCGATTCGGGTATGAATGTGTTTTTGACAAGCTAGCTGTTTTCTCTTCCCTGAGACGATAATCTAGCGATCTTGTTCGTCTCTATGCCTGTATGTCTGTTCACACGCACACGCCTAGACTGACACAAATATCGCACACGTATACATTTAGCAAAAAAAAAAGTATTTTCCCGCTTACTTCCCGAGTTCTTCGTACAGCTGGTATTCGTCAGTAAACCGGGTTGAGGTAACGATAGTAGCCATGTTGTGGAGCAGGGAGTGTATCGCCTCTGTTTTTCAAAGACTGCAGCGCTTCGAGTTTGGTTCGGGAGGAGATACAGTCGCCGAGTCTCTTACACGCTCAGAAATGAGAGAGTGATAGAGAAATGAGATAGAGTGGGCAAGGGAGTGGAGGAAGGAGGAAGGAGGAGGGGAGGTAGAGAGAAAAGGCCAGCAACGCGAGATTTCCTCGGTGCTTGCTATGCACGGAGAGGACAGACTTGGCGAAGTAGCGCTTTCTAACCGGGTCCTGCAAAGCCGCACGGTGAGGCTAGGAGCTCAGGCGGCTCAGCGCGCTGTTCGTGTCTTTTTTTTCCTTGCTATTTTTAAAATTAATTTAAAAATGTTTGGATTAAAAATAACTTTTATTTGCATTCGTATTTTTTTTTTTTCTGTACAACGAATTTTACGAATGTGTTTTTATTATAAATGTTTTGTTTTTTGTTCAAGCTAAATTACGTTGTCACATCCCTGTGTATTGTGAATCGCAAAAAGAAACATTTTGTCTTTAACTTGGAATATAAAAATGAAAGTAAATCACTGTGTCATGCAAATAGTCATTTTTGAATGCTAGTAACAACCCGGTATTATTGCCTATGTAATTTGCAGTGAGGGGTCCTTTAATCAGTCTTAGTGCATTTGTTAGTCCTGAGCAGGCTGTCTGTTTGACTTCACATTCTATAGTGCCTGCTGCACCCTGAAGCCCCTAACTTCCCGTTGCTATGGGCGCTCTGTTCAAACCGCTTTCTACCTCATTCTGCGCCATTGCACTGTTCAAGTTCTGATTTGCCTGTGCCCAACTGTTTTTGTGCAAAACCCGGTGACATGCGTACTGCAGTTAGGAAGCTCCTGTACTGGCTGTGACAGAACAGATCAACTTCTGTCCCACGCGTGTCTATGTGTTAAAAAAACAGTGGGCTGTCTAATCGCTGGTGCATATCACTGGCATGCCATTGTTAATCTGTTTAAGTGTACATACTCACTCACAATCAAATACATGCAAAACAGAAATACTGTTACTGTTTGTTATATTGTTGGTGGAATGTAAGTAAACCATATCAACAGAAATTAAAATCACTTTCTTTCTTCCATCTGTTCCTGTTTGAATCCTGTTTGTGTTTGGAGGTCACATGACCACTCCTCAGGTCAGGTGAATGAAACAAGGGGATCTTGTTTAACACATTTCTTGTAAATATAAGGTATGTAAATAAGTACATGTTCTTGTTATTAGATAACATTACTAAAGAATTAAAAGGAGATTGTGGATGGGTGGCATATTTGGTTTATTTTAAGTAATACAAAAATATACAGCTTTATTTGTATACGTCCATATTTATATATGTATATTGACTCGTTATTTTATGTTTAAAAATGTTTTATGTTTGACTTTTTACCTACCGAAATGGGTCACGTGATGCCCGGGTAGCATTTAAACAGGCAGAGCAGCAGAATGCAGTCAGCTGTATCCTGTGGAAGTGTGCTGTTTTTGTTTTAAAATCTTAAGACTGCGCCCATTTTGAAAGAACTACTGCTGTCTTGGTTTCATCGTTGCGTCACTCTCCAAAATAAACACCCACTCCGTGTGACTGAACGATGAAACACCCGCATATCCAAATCCTCAGGCTACATCCTCCTACACGCCTGGAACACGCAATGTGAAATGACACTTTATGATTACTGCTGTCCTCTGTAGCCGTTGTCTTCCCCTATCTGTAAGGAATACATACGCCAGAGATCATCTCCTTGACAGCTGACTGCCTGGACCACCATACCATAGTTTACCCTGGTTTGCCGTGTTTGTCAATGTGCTTTACCAGACCTCTCTGTGACAAGGGTTGAAGCTCTATACCCACTGTGAGAACCCCAGCTGACTTGTGCCTGATGGTCATGATTTCAAAGCTGCACTCTAGGATACTGACCCTATGAATGTTCTGACCCGAGCCAGGATAGTGGGATCAGGAGGGTTCGAAACACAGGGGGAAAGCGGCGAGAGGGTGAAGGGTGGTCTGGCTCGCCAATAGCTTGCCTTGTAGAGTAGGCTTTGCTTTTACCAGGGATCTACTGTGCTGTAGTGGTTAGCCAAGGTTTTAGCAGGCTTTACCATCCTCGTTTGTGCTTTGCCGTGCTTTCACTGTGTTCTTATCATGTTTTCAGTGTGTTTTACTGTGCTTTCACTGTGCCCTTACCTTTATAAACTATAGGAAACTTTTCTAAAGGTTGGTAACTGTATCCATTGCCTTACCCCAGTGGCAGACAGACAGCTGCTTCTGTCCGGCTGCTGTCTGTTCATTTACAAGCATGCTATTGAGCGTGACTAGTGACAGGATAGCAAGACTAAGACAAATGACCAACATCAAGTGCTGAAAAGTGGCAATGGCTACACGAGGAGTCAGAAAACAAAACGGAAACACGCCGTCCCTTTATTTCAAAGTCAGTTACAGCACTTATACTTATATACATATGTACATGACTATATATATATTTATATATATATATATATAAGGATATATATAATATATATATATATATATATATATATATATATATATGTGTGTGTGTGTGTACTGATGTACAAAAGAAACACAACACTCAGGTCTTTTAATCAAATATTTTAAACATAGATATCAAACAAAATCACAGAGAAAGTGAACAAAAATACAGGTGAAAGACTCATGATAAGTTTTCAGTATAAAACGTGACACACTGTCAAAACGAAAACATTACAAAGTTATTATTGGGTGTGACCTCTCTGAGCATTAACACTATTTTTTTTTCTTTTTCTTTTTTTTGGAATCGCCAATAATTTTTCCTATTTTTTCAACCCGGCGAAGATAGACACCCGCATCCTCCGAAACGTGTGCTGTCAGCCGTCCGCTAATGCTGCCACTCAGAGCTACAGCCTCGGAGGACCACGCAGCTCTGGGTAGCTTAGAGGCAATTTCTCGTTCTGTGCCCATTGCAGTCTGAAAACGATTACACAGATGGATCAGTCGGTCCTGGGTCGGTGTGGTGACCCTCTGCATTCCAGGACGTGGCCTGTCACTCACAGAGCCGGTTTCTTGGTTTCTCTGGACTAGTCTGCTGATTTATGAAGCAGAACATCTCATTCTCCAAGCAACTTCTGTCGCAGACAGGCCGCCTTCAATCATGTCGATAGCAACCAGGCGATCTTTATTACTCAAGTGGGGCATGATCGTATCTTTCACTGTTCTTACATTAATTAAAATCATGTCTTTTGAAATGACTATTCATATTCATATTCAAGTCTTAATAAACTCGATTTGGCAATTTTAACTGAACTCAAATACCAAACACTGAGCACTTGGCGTTTTTATGAAATCACATGACTTGAGCTCAGTATTTTGTTATCCCAAGGAACAATACTACCCAAACAATCAACAAACCTATCTGCTCACTATTTAAAATGTAAATAACATTATGTATGTGCCCAATGAGCTATTGATGTAAAACTTAGAGAGTTGCATTTTCATTGTGCATCCACACACACACACACACATATGTGTGTGTGTGTGTGTGTGTGTGTGTGTGTGTGTATATATATATATATATATATAGAGAGAGAGAGAGAGAGAGAGAGAGAGAGAGAGAGAGAGAGTGACAACTTAAAATAGTGAACCAGAGTCCAAGATAGAGAGGGGGTGGAGGGAACTCCAGAGACTGGGACCATTAAAGCTGAAGACCTTGTATTACTGTCTGTTAAGATATTAGACTCATAGGAATTCTAAACCAGCTAGATTCTTGACATTCTATTAATTATTTACCCCCCCTTAGCACGAGCAAGCCCTCACGCAGTGTATATGTAACGTGCGTAAGTCCCTAGCTGTCACAGACACAACCCATTATTATTATTATTATTATTATTATTATTATTATTACTATACAGAATAATAAAAAGCATCTTGTCAAATAAATGGAAAACCCCCCTTTTCAGTTCCTGTCTTGTGTCTTCCTCTCTGCAATAACACAGCTTTTGTCTGATGCGCACACACACTCACACACACACACACACACACACACTCACACACACACTCACACACACACACAAGCCACGTGTACCTTCACTTTTTTCACTGAATGAACACACTGAGCCGCACTTCCTTTGCTTCCGCCCGTACCACATTATCCTTGCTTTAACAATAAAGCTTTCTCCTCCCTTTGCAGATCCTAATGCCTGCTGCTGTGGGAGGGAGGGAATGTACAGTGTATGGTGCAGGCAGGTTAAACAGAGTCTGAGAAGGAACTTGCAGGAGATTAGTTGTGCTGATGAGAGGTAAAAGATCATGTGTTTCAAAACTCTGGTTATTAGCCCCCAGAGGTGGCAGCCAAGACAATGGTGCGCCACAGTGCTATGGAAGTTGCTGGGGTCGTTTCTACTGTTGTGTTACTGAGAGGGTTGGAGAGCTCGGGAGGAATGTAACAGCCAGGTGCGAGGAGGAAGCTGGATGGATCGACCCAGCTCTTTTGCATAGTGGTTAAAGAGACAATTAGAAATACTAAAGGAAACTTTTAACTCAACAACAAACAGTTTTCACTAGAAATCCAATTCAGTATCCTCAGTTCCTTCTCTCCCAGGTATCAGATCCACAAAGAAGCCCCTGTGCCTGCCCGCGACTCCACCACCCTGGCAGAGCCCCTGTGCCTGCCCGCGACTCCCCCACCCTGGCAGAGCACCTGTGCCTGCCCGCGACTCCCCCACCCTGGCAGAGCCCCTGTGCCTGCCCGTGACTCCCCCACCCTGGCAGAGCCCCTGTGCCTGCTCGCGATGGCCCCACCCTGGCAGAGCCCCTGTGCCTGCCCCTGACACCCCCACCCTGGCACAGCCCCTGTGCCTACCTGTGACGCCCCCACCCTGGCAGAGCTCCTGTGCCTGCCCATGACTCCCCCACCCTGGCAGAGCCCCTGGCAGAGCCCCTGTGCCTGCCCGCGATGGCCCCACCCTGGCAGATTTATTTCCTTATTGATCTATACAGGGCTGGTTCATCAAGACAGCGCATCTCCTTTCTTAATATCTTCCCCTTGGCAGCAGAGTTCTGGTGTTATTCTCTGCTGTGTTATACCTTTATAAGGGCAGCCCTTCATCATGTCTTTGATCAGATCACAAGCTCACCTAACTTCCCCTCACTACCTCTTGTGTTTACTGTTCAGGATCACTTCTCTATAGAAACTGTGTGTGCAGCTCTGGTAAACTGGAGGAAGATACCTTTGACCTGCAGGAATATTGACTGTCACACACTCACACACATGCACACGCACACACAGAAACACAAGTCATGCACTCACACTCTGTGTCCCACTAGTCTTAGGAATCCCTCTCCTGTCAGACCTGTACTTACCTCCTGCAGATTATCACAGCTGAACCACAGCACTGAGGCACTGCACTGCCTCCACCAGCTATCGCTTCTGTTTTATCATTCCCACCAAACTGCTCTAACAATGGGACTGACTGCAATGTCAAGTGCCAGCAAGTCATAAAAAAATCAAATGAACTGCTATGTACTTAGCATACTCAATTTGCATAGTATTGTACAGTCACCACTCACATACTCGGCCCCTATAACATTTGGACTTCAGTGATGGTTAAACGAATGTGACTCATATCTGATTATTTCATTTTGGCCCCGCTCCAATCCTTGTCCATTTTTTCGGGGAACACAAAAAAAGATACAATGTCAGAAATGTGTTTTAAAATATGTAGACTTCCATTTAGATGTACTGTAGTTGGTTTTGTTGGTACAGTATTATATTTTCAAGTATTTTAATTCACAACAACATGATTCTGAAAAGATAACTTTCCAAAGGACAGACTGGACATGTGGACTGTGGTACAGTACCGTATAGAATTATAAATCCGGTAGGTATTGCAGCAGTATGTAAAATTCCCCGTTAACGACCCAACAGCAAAATTAAATCAAAATGCTACCCATGCACAGCACTGCATAAAACACTAAAAGGCAAGCAATTCAGAAAAAACATCACCAGTTACCAGAATTAAAACAGTATCCAAAGTCAGCATTCAAAATTGCAGAATATAGTGCTCGATAAGGCCCTAATGTCACAGTTCACTTGCAAATGAAAATGCCCAAAAGCAACTATAGATCATAGATTTCTTTTAAAGGCATCACAGTATCTAAAACTGTTTTACATTACAGTGCCTTGTCTCGTTAGCTTTGTTTTTGCTGCATTTTCGTCATATGAAATTGGAGGAAGCGCTGTGTAACTGCAGAATAAAGACAGACTGATTTGGAATGCGAGAAAAAAAAACAAAAAAAAAGAAACCGCGGGCTGACGGGTACATTGAAGAGATGGGCTTTGAATCAGAAAACTGGTGACGGAGTGGGAAATCGCGTGTGACGGGTATAGTAGCGATCTCGGCCCCTGCAGGCAGGTGCTTCAATCCACACAGAGGCGAACCCGGGACTTCTCGCTCTCCAGCATAGCTGCCATACAGCTGTACAAAAGAGCTGGCTCTCTTGCAAGGAGTATGTGATTACGTCACCTACCAGCCCTGCTGCTGCCTTCCCCCGTGCAAGTTACAATATATATGCTTATACTTTACTATGCAAATTAATTAGGTACCATTGGTTTGCAAAATTTCGGCTTGATTAGCGTGGACTCTCATATAAGTGCGATGGATTGAGTAAAACACATTAATTTTGTAGGAAAGGCAGAGTGAAGCAGTGTGAACTGCAGAAGGCAGGGGCATGGCTGCGCTTGCCTCACCAGTTCTGATGGTTTGCAGTCGAACAGAAGAAATCCGGGTTTTTATTAGTGCTCTTTTTTGTTGCTGTTTTTTTTTTCAGTTTGTATTTTGTTAAGTGGCATAAAAGAAAATAAATGGCCAAATATTATAAAATGAAAAATAATTGTTGGTCTTCTGTTTCTTCAGAGAATGGTTCTGCTTGTCTCCCTCCTCTCCTCCTCTGTCAATGTCTCTCCAGCTTTCCACTCATTGACCTCTCTCTCTCTCTCTCTCTCTCTCTCTCTCTCTCTCTCTCTCTCTCTCTCTCTCTATTTTTTCCCCCTCTACCAAATTACCTTTATCAGCAAGACAGGTAAAACAGGTAATGCAGCATGTTAGTGCAGCACTGCCCATGATAGGCAGCTCCAGGTGAGGTGGCTGGAGGCAGTTTCTCTTCTGCCCTCCATCTCTCTCTCCCTCTTTCTGCCACTTCCCCCTTTATCTCTCCCTCTCTCGCTTTCTCTTTCACTGTCCTCAGTTCCCGTTCCTCTCTCTCGCTCCATCTTTTTGGTTTTGCAGAGTTGAGCTCAAGTGAAAAAAAGGAAAAAAAAAGTCACGTGCTGTCACTTCTGTTTTGCTGTGTGTTTTTGGAAAGCAGGTCAGTGGGGAGTGCAGTCAGTGGGGGAGTGCAGTGCTGAAGTGGGGAGTGCTGTGCTGCTGTAGGGAAGTGCAGTGCCGCAGTGCGGAGTGCTGCTGTAGGGAAGTGCAGTGCTGCAATGGGCAGTGCTGCAGTGGGGAGTGCTGTGCTGGAGTGGGGAGTGCAGTGCTGCAGTGGGGAGTGCTGTGCTGCTGTAGGGAAGTGCAGTGCTGCAGTGGGGAGTGCTGTGCCGCAGTGGGGAGTGCTGTGCTGGAGTGGGGTGCTGGGCTGCAGTGGGTAGTGCTGTGCTGAAGTAGGGTGCTGCAGTGGGGAGTGCTGTGCTGCAGTGGGGAGTGTAGTGCTGCAGTGAGGAGTGCTGCGCTGCTGTAGGGGAATGCAGTGCTGGAGCGGGGTGCAGTGCTGGAATGGGGTGCTGTGCTGGAGTGGGAAGTGCAGTGCTGCTGCAGGAAAGTGCAGCGCTGCAGTGGGAAGTGCTGTGCCGCAGTGGGGTGCTGGGCTGCAGTGGGGAGTGCTGTGCTGGAGTTGGGTGCTGTGCTGCAGTGGGGAGTGCAGTGCTGCAGCGGGGAGCGCTGTGCTGCAGTGGGGAGTGCTGTGCTGGAGTGGGGTGCTGGGCTGCAGTGGGGCGCCGTGCTGCAGTGGGGAGTTCTGTGCTGCAGTGGGGAGTTCTGTGCTGCAGTGGGGAGTGCAGTGCTGCAGTGAGGAGTGCTGTGCTGCTGTAGGGGAGTGCAGTGCTGGAGTGGGGTGCAGTGCTGTAGTAGCTCTGCCAGACTACAGCTGATTTTCATACCCTAAAAAAAGTTGGTTTTAATCAATGAGGACTGCCTCTGCAACACTGTGTGAGGAATTATCTTGTGGAATAAATGAGCAGGGTGTGTGTGTGTGTGTGTGTGTGTGTGTGTGTGTGTGTGTGTGTGTGTGTGTGTGTGTGTGTATGTAGTTTCCCTGCAAAACCTTCAGAACTAAAACTAAAGGATGTCTTAACGTAATATCTGTAGAAAGATAACAATGCAAACATGGGTGTGTGCTTATTCATCATGTGTCTAAGGGTAGGTGTGTAAATGTTTGCATGTTTGTACAGCATGCATGTGTTAGTTGGTGCAAGTGAGTATGTATGTCAGTGTGTGTGTGTGTGTGTGTGTGTGTGAGTGTGAGTGCGCGCCCCAGATGTCCTGATTTCAGCAGCCTCAAGCATCCTCCTTTCAGGTGAGGAAAGGTGACCCAGATACCAGCGACAGTGGAGATGGGGGGGGGGGGGGTTTACTGGTCAGATTGGGAGGTGGAGGAGTCACAGATGGCCCTGACAGAGAAAGCGAGGGAGGGAAAGAGAGGGGTGGAGGGGAGAGAGAGCAGGAGACAGCAATACTGTCACTGTGGCAATACTTCAAACCTTGGAAATGACCTCTTAAATCGATCATATCGACCTTTGTATTTGAAAAACATTTGACTTGTTAAAGACATGAAACCGCAGTGACATCTATTGTTTCAGTTCCCCTGAATACAGATTATTAGTATTTTGGAGCTATTTTTGGAAGGGCTCGGTCACCATCTGCTGATCACATTGTGTATTACTGCATACAGAGAAGTGGCCAGAAGCTTTGTCACCACCTGCTTTTTCTTCTGTGCAGCGCACAACCAGGGTTGATTTAGATGAACTGTTATAGTGGAACAGTGGAAATTTTTATTTTATTTATTTTTTAATCGTGGACTGTCTTTTTGTTTTCTGCTGTGGGGTTGTTCTGTGTTTGGTCTTGAGAAATCATGTGACATTGTGACCATTGAACTCTTTTGAAACCTGCTCTTTCGCATAGCATTTAAGTTGCACACCGGTTCATGCCCAGCCTCTGCCCTGCTGCACATTCAGTGTCTGGGTTCTTCTGGGGCGCCTGTGGCGCTCACCGGTTAGATGTCACAATTCTCTGCAGACAAAAAGGTTAGAGCGCTCAGATATAGCCCATTTAATAAGCACAATAGCAGACTGAAAGAGTTTCAGTACAACCACACACTTATCACATGAAGACTTATTCGCTTATAGCTGACAGGTCACACGACATGGCCCATCTCCTTTGCGCAAAGTGCCGCCGTCTTTAATTCTGGGTGTCCTTAATAAAGTGGCTTGATGATTGATTGATTGGTCTGTCCAATAGGACCTTGCTATAAAGCCCAGCTTCTTGCAAACAAAAACAATCTTTACCTCATACAGTAACACAACAGTTCAAGCATCCATCATAAATAGTCAATAAGGCATCAATCAGCTTCTGTTCCGTGTGTCGCAGCATATTTTTTTTTAGATGTTTTGTAACTGGACCCTAAATCCCTGATCCTGTACTTGAAAAGGGACCTTTTAAAACCTAGTTACGCAAGAGCATAATTCTGTTTTATAAAATGGAAATCAGAGCAGTGCCACTCAAGGTGAAGCGCTGCAGGATAATGTGATGCATTGTGCCATTAAAAAGAATGAATTTCATTCAACAGCGCAGGAACAGGTGCAGGGCTGCAGTCTGAAGGGGCTGAATTATAACAATGCTTAAAATTAATTTCCTTACTGATCACCACAGGCAGCATGAGCACAGGTGCCTTTTATGGCAAGAAATTTAAATACTGAATCTTAAAATTCCTGCTGTCAAAAAATATATTGTGGATATCAACAATTCTATTGTTGACATCAGTGATTTCATCTCATTTTTAGATTAAAAAAAATAGAATTTTTGATATAAAAAGAGTTGCTGAAGATCATCTTTGCTTGCAATGTGGCCCCACATTGTTACCAATAGTAGTTAGTTATGATTTGCGGCTGGTTTCACAGGCCCAGAGTAGCGCTAACTTGGACTACCTTACCTGAGACACTAGGTAGTCCAACATAAGTGACCCCCCCCCCTCCAAAATAAATAAATAACGCTGTATTATAAAAGATAAAGCAGCATGAATTTTTATTTGCTTCACCCACTGATGTAGCTGCAGCCTGATCCCTCACTTTCAGGTAAGAAACGCACTAGGATCAGGGTACACAGCTGCACATGCTTCTCAAAACTGGTTTATCTTTTTTTTGTACAGGATATAGGCAGGTACACAGAACATGTGACAGCAGCGACTCGAACTTGCTTTTCTGCAAAGTCCTATAGCACCAGGGGTGCATGACTATTCCATTCCAGGGATTTGTTCAACACCAACCCTTTAAAATTGCTAGAGTAGCCAATTCTTCTTCTTATTGTTTCTTAGCAGCCACCCTTATCCAGGGAGACTTACAATTGTTAAATATCACAGTACAATTAAACCCTTGTTCCACTGTAATCTATAGATCCTGGAGTGGAATTGTCCTCAAAGGTTGGAGTTGCCACCACAGCTCAAAACATCCTATAATGCCATGTCTTGCCTGGAAGCAGGAAGTAAAAGGGGTATTGGGGATTGTGGGAAGTGTAGTTCTACCAGAGGCCAAAATCATTAAAAACCTGAAAAGGATCTCCTCCAACCCTTTCATTATATATTCTTTGTTTTTTATTAAAATGCAATAGATTTTTCAAGGGCACCCATCCCCATATACATACAGGATTGTTTTAATCATTAATCAGGACAATAATCAATTTACAGGAAAATACAGGAGGAGTGCTTGGGAGAATGCTGGTTGCAATTATCAACAGTTGTGCAATCATTTATGCTTTTTTTTTTTTACAGCAATGGCAATGCTGGGACAAAGTGTCTGACTGTCTTACGTACTAACCTACTGCACAGCTGGAGAAAAACAAGAAATCAGAAATAAAACAATTTATTAACGTGTATGTTTGTTTTAGGTCTTGGTGGATGGACTCTCACTCCGGATGGAACTATCGTGACTTGCTGTTTAGATGGCAGGGTCATTGCTTGCAGCACACAGTTCACACCGTAAGTAGTGACTAAGACAGCGGTCTCTCAAAACGCACTGTAAAACAAACATGGGTTGATTATATAATATATATAATATTATATAAACTCTGAAACCTTGTGGGAGTCTGCAACCAACTCCCCAGCAAATCAATAAGCTACTAACACCCAAATGATGGGGCGAGTAGCCTCCTCGTAGGTAAACTTTATCATATGAGATATACACATACACACGCACTTGTCAGGATAGAAGGGAAAATGAATAGAGCAAAGTACAGAGAAGTTAATGAAGAAAACCTGATGCCCTCTACAAGAAAGCTGAAACTGAACGGGAGTTCACCTTTTAGCGTGACAACGACCCAAAGCACACAGCCAAAGCTACACTGGAGAGGCTAGGGAACAAAAAGGTAAATGTCCTTGAGTGGCCCAGTCTGAGCCCCGGCCTAAATCCAATTGAAAATTTATGGCATGACTTGAAGATTGCTGTCCATCAACGCTCCCCAAGGAACTTGACAGAGCTTGAACAGTTTTGTAAAGAATGGTCAAATAGTGTCAAATCTAGGAGGGCAAAGTTGGTAGAGACTTACCCCAACACACTCACAGCTGTAATTGCTGCCAAAGATGCTTCCACCAAGTATTAACTCAGGGAGGTGGAGACTTATCCAATTATGATCTTTCAGTTTTGGATTTTTAATACATAATTTTTTTCTCAATAAAAACTTTTTTCCCCCCTTAACAGTATGGAGTATGGTGTGTAGGTAAGTGGAAAAAATCCTCATTTAAATGCATAAAACTCTGAGGCACTGACACAACAAAATGTGAAAAAAGTTCAAGGGGGTGTGGACTTTCTATAGGCACTGTGTGAGTGAGTGTGTGTGTGTGTGTGTGTGTGTGTGTGTGTGTGTATAATTATACACACACACACATTTTAAACTGGGACTGGAATTGCACCACACCAAAAAGCATGGTTGAGAAGGAGGGGGCAGTACTGTTGTCTCTCCTCACAAAGAACAACTGTCCCTACACCCTCATCCTCCTTTTAATTACACACGTCTTTTGGAAGTGAAACAACAATGGTCCTGCACCCTGAACAATTTTGTTTATGTATTTGCTTGCTAGTTTTTAGACTTGCCTGACTGAGATTACTAAAAAAAAAATAATAATAATAATAATAATTATACAGACTGTGCCTGCTCTGAGTAAATCACATAGCCCTGGGAATCCGTGGGCCCAGTCCTGATCACATCAGTAAAACATCTCAACCGACCCAGCAGTCTCGCTAGTCCTTAACTGGTCTCTAATCCAAACCATGATGCTATCGTAATAGTAGTGGCGGAAACTCAATTTCCAGACAACTGAACTATTACTGAAAGTGCTGACTTGCAGATGAGTACATCATAGTACAGGTCAATATCAGTCAGTGGATCTGTGGGGTTTTTTTTTTTTTAAATACATTTTTTAAAGATTTATTATTTAATTGGTATCAAAAACACAAGACAGGGCAATTTCTTTTTTTTTTTTTGCAAGGTACAGATTACTGAATGTTAAAATCTGAACAGGGTTTGGATTAGTCAAAGTGTACTCTAGTTATAACTATAAGAATAATACATAATAAAACAAAACACAGAACAGGGAGGGCAAGTGGATTTGTCCTGTCCTGCTTAAGACATTGCCTTACCCCAGGAGACATGATGCTTGCATACTGCCAAAGGAATGTGCATCCTCTCCAGCCCATTACATATTTAAAAAAAAAACTCAAAAACACAAACTGACAGACAGCACAAAACCAGTGTTCAAGGGTAGTAAATGTGAAAGATGATGAGGTGCAGAAAGGCAGATGCAGAAACAGCAGAATAGAATACAAAATCTCCAGGTGAAACTTTTCTAAATTGTGAATTTTAAATGTGTTGCCGTAGATTTGCCTTTCAAGCCTACTGAATCAGTGCCAATCCCACCTGTGAGGGCTCCAACCAACCGAATAAAATCTCACCCTCAAATCTCTCTCTCCCTTCAGTACGCTAAACGTCATATATCATACACATCGGACATTCGCAATTATACAACAGCTGTATTAACAAATTAAGATGCACGCTTTCCCCCACCTCCTCCAATCCTCTGATTTGCCAAACCCATTCTCCTTGCAACCCCCCCCCCGATTTTTAGAATAATTCAGTTCACAAAGGTCGTTCTGTTTATTGTTTTTATAGTCTCAATTAAAAAAAAAAAAAAAAAAAAAAAAAAAAAAAAAAAAAGAATGAAAAGGAACTATTAAAGAAGCAGCACTAGAGTCTGTGTGCGATTAGTTTGGGGGTGGGGCGTGGGTTGGGGGGTGATTCTGCTTGCCCTCGCGCTCGGCTCCTAGCTCAGCAGTTGCCGGATCTCCTTGTGCATGTGACACAGGAAGTCGACGTAGGAAGCGCCGCCGCTCGCGCTCTTGTCCTCCACCAGGAAGTGCTTGAAGATCAGCTCCAGCTTGTCATCCTGTTTCACCACCATCAGCTGGAGAGAGAGGGAGAGAGAGAGAGAGAGAGAGAGAGAGAGAGCGATTAGCATCAAACCTTCGTCTGCTTGCTTGACTAAATTGACCAAAAACAATTAAAATAGGAATGACACAATGAATAAAGTGAATAATCCAGTGCCTCTACCTTCATGTATCGCGGTCTCTGAACCCGGAAGGACTCTATGATGGCCCGCAGTCTCTGTGAGTACGGGTTATTCAGCACCGGCAGGTTCGTCTGCAGACAGACAATGAGACAGACACGCTACTCCTCAGCTCCACACATTCGTACCCAGATCAGGCCAACAGAAGAAAAGCAAAGGACTTAAAACTGATCTATCCACCCGACTACAGATTAAAGATATCAGTACACACCCAGGTGGATATTGAATGAAAAATAAGTGTGTTTTATAAAAACGTGTTTGTCTCATTATATTTATCTTTTAACAAAATTATCTATTTGATCATATCATGCATCATACAAGTACTGTAATAAATACTGTATCACAATCTGCGTGTCGGGACACCCCTAGTGAAAACAGCAATACATTTTTTGCACGGTCTGTAATGCAATTGCAGATACTTTCCATGTCATATAAAAGCGTTAAGTGCTGCTGGTCTGTTTGTGTTCCTATAATAAAAAGACACACACACACGCAGAGCTGCCTCACCATGCTGGGGTCAATCTGCCCGAAGGACGGGGTGTTGAAGACGCTCTGAAGCAACTCTTGCTGCACATTGGCCCCGACCCACAAGAAGAGATGCAACCCGTTCTCAAGGAGGTACAGCCCCCCTTTCGAAAGCCGCTCCTCAGAGGCCCGCACAGCCGTGGGTAGAGAGTCACCCTCCACATCCAGCTTCTGCTGCAGGGGGAGAGAGAGATACTGGGTTTCAATACAGGAGAGAGATACAGGGTTATAATACAGGAGGGTAAGAGACAGAGGATTTCAAGACAGGAGAGAGAGACAGAGACAGATAGACAGACTGGGTTTCAATATGGGAGAGATACAGGGTTATAATACAGGACAGACAGGAGATACAGACAGCGTTACAACACTAACATGGGCAGAGAACGGAACCCTCCATACCCAGCTGAATTACCACATTTAAGGCAGAGAAAGAGGGGGACATGGTTCCAATAGAGACAGGGTTGCAAAACGGACACACACACAAAAAAGGAGACAAAAGCCTGCACTAGGCTGTTACCTAGTCACAACACACACACACACACACAGTGTCTACGTAAGACTATGTGACCCTCTGCCACAGCCATGGCAATAAAAGAAAAGTCTTACACACTCATATCAGGAGACAGGGTTACACAGACACAGGGACAGCACCCACACTCACCAGAGGCAGCAGGCGCGGGTAGAAGAAAACGTGGCTCTCTGCCACATCCATGGAGGTGACGAGCTGGCGCAGGTAGGCTCTGTCATCGAGGGAGATGTCAGCGCTGGGCTGCAACATATCGCTCTTCAGCACGCAGTTCAGGTAGACTGGGAGGAGTTTCATGCACTCGGGCAGGATGAGCTGCGAAACACCGCATACAGGGATGGAAGTAAGACTCCTACTGCATAGCAGGTTCACCCAACCCAAGACTTACTACAAGCTTGATTAGCCACAGAGTACAGGTAACAAGCTCAGGTGTATCTTAAACTCACAGTAAAAATAAGGAATGGACTGGCCTGCTAGGCAATGGGCACACAGCAGTAGGCAGTCTCTCTGCTGCCATCCCACTGCCACACAATACTGGCTGATTGCAACCAACAATTGAAAAAATGCTAAAGAATAATAAAAAAAAACAAAAAACAAAAAACTCTTGGTCGGCTTACTTGACTCGAAGGTTGATTGAAGACAGGAAGGTTATGGCTGCTATACACATTTATTTGTTTTATACTTATTTTGCATATAAAAAGAAAGATCAAGGTTTTTTCCTTTTCTCCAAAATGGGTACTCTGTTCCACATTTTCTTCCCATGCTGACTAGCATACAGGATTGAAGGATTGATATACATCATGTCCCCATTGGAACCCATTAGCAGCAACTACACATATCTAGCACTCAGAATGTCAATGACAAAGCATTTAATACATTTAAACCACAACATGTTCTAAATGAACAGATTAAGTACTTTATTTTTTAATGACTTGTAATATGTTTCTCTTGCACTCTTTGTATGACACAGCAACGGGTTAGTGAGCCTGACACAGCAATGAGTACACAAGAAATACACTCTCAACTTGATTAGAGGAAGCCACTGAACACTAAAACATACAATAAGAAAACCTTTGGCCAGTGGCACCTACCTGTCCGGCGGAGGAGGGGCTGGCGCAGTTCTTGCGGTAGCAGGATAGGATGTGAGCGCTCTGGTTGATGAGGGTGTCTCTCACTGTCTTAGTGGGGGAGCTGAGTATGCTGCGGCAGGCTGCACAGATAGACAGCGTTATACAAGGTTTATGGATGATTTTGTTTTGAACCGCTGTTCTCTTCGCACGTTGCGTGCTGCACAATGCTCTTACCGTATTTGGCGAAGAAGTTGATGAGCGTGTCGGTATCACAGTTCCTGTAGAGGTCGGCCAGCTGGGTGCAGCAGTTCACAGAGAGGTTGTGAACCCGCAGCCTCCTCTGACCACTGCAGCTGGTGTACAGCACTGCGCACTGTGAACAGGACAGACAAGCAAGACTGTCAGTACCACAATGTACAGATCACCGCTACAAAAAACTCATAACATACAAGGACTGGCAGCTGTCATCTCTGACCCTACTGCAGAGAGCGAGCATAGGCAGCAAGGACTATTAAAACGCACAAGGTGGAGTCTACTTCTACCGTAAACTGTGGCTGATCACAACTTAAAAACATGCTTTTTCACAACCTTATTTCCCTGTATTTTTATTTTAAGTAGTATAATAATGAAGTCATTCATGGTGGGTGGGGGGTATTGAAATCCACCATTGTTAAGATAGGGGCTGCAGGGATGGAAATAAGACTTTACATAGCTTTTAAGATGAGCTTGATTAGCCACAGCGTATAGGTAACAAGCTCATTTGCATCTTAATAAACTCATAGCAAAACCAGGAATGCATTAAACTGCTATGCAATGGGAGTCAAATTTCCATCCCTGTTTGTATATTTATTTTTAAATCTCATGGCTCTTCAAACTCCGGGATCATCACTATGGTTCAGATCATTAAGACTGCTCCTTCTCACCTGCATGAGTGCACCACTCTCCTCACTCAGCTTGTCATCGTGTCTGAACTCCACCGTCACGGCCTTGTCACAGTCCAGCCCAGCCAGCTCCACGTCCGTCGTGTTGCTCATGTAGAAAGCGCCGAAAAAGTCCGTCGCACGGATCCCTGAAACAGACAGGAATCAGCGAGGCCAGTGGGGATCTGACATAGGCGGGACCAAAAAGGACTTGAGACTCACACTAGCCCTACTGCACCCAGTCCTGGGCTTCAGGACCCTTTGCTCAGGTATAGTGATGAAATGACCAGGTAGGTGCCAGAAGTTTGAACAGTCAGACTCACCTGTACTGGTTCGCACCCTCATGACTGCGTCGAACCCGACCTGTTTCTGTACATCCCTGCGCAGGTCATTGAGGAAGCGATCCCCGTCTGAAGGCACCTGAGCACAGGAGAGAACGAGAGGAGAAACAGATTCACCCAAACTCGATTTAGGGACCAACCACAAAGTTAAAAACAACACTCTGTGATTAAACCTCACACCAAGGCCTTTCAGTTTTAGTTAAAGGCACTAAAAGAATAAACCAGGGATGGAAATAAGCAGTTTCACCCATTCTAGGTTTTACTAGAAGCTTGATTATCGACAGTGGATAGGTAACAAACTCAGGTGTGTAAAACCAGGAATGGCCCAAACTGCTAGGCAATGGGAGTCATCCTTCCATTCCTGTGCTGAATTAATCTTGTGTCTTGGAGATTAGTGTAGTTTACTGATCTGCAAGATATACTAAAATAAAACTAGAACATGGAGAAAGGCTTCTAGTAGAATGTGAGGCGTTCCTTCCAGTGCAGTTACAATGTGCTGATCTGTGTTCTGTCTCACCTGGAAGTAGGTGTACTTGTACACGGAGCCCCCGGTCTGGGAGGGAACCACTCCCAGTGTCGCCACATCCACATACTGGTTGGGAAAGAGGAAGAGGTCCACGCAGCAGCCCTGTGCCACGCACTCCTTTGCCAGGTTGCCAAAGAAACTGGTCTGGGGCTGGAAGAGGGTCTGCAGCACGAGAAGGGAACAGGCAGACAAATACAAGCATGTTAGTAACATACATACAAGTTATGAGCACCTAGGCATCATGGAAAAGTAAATCATCATGACCTACATCCAATACATTTACAAGTAAAAATGCTATAGTGACATATGAATGGACAGCAGGAATGGAGATAAGACTCCCTTTGCATAGCAGTTTGAGCCACTCCTTTTTTTTACTACCCGTTTACAAGGCATACCTGAGCTTGTTACCTACACAGTGTGGCTAATCAAGCTCCTGGTAAAACCTGGAATGGGTGAAACTGCTATGCAATAGGAGTCTTATTTCTATCCCGGTTAAGCATACCATGTGAAAAGCAGGACATGTTGTACAGAACATCCGAACTGAGGGCACTGAACGCAGGGCTCACCTTCTCTTTGTCTGTGCCGACCAATTTCTTGTCCTCCCGGTTCTTTAGTTTCCCCGGAGCTTCTGCAATGGGGAGCGATGAGTGGAAAATAAAGAGCTTTCCTGCACAGTCCGCAGCCTGGAAAACACAGATGAGAGAGAGAAAGAGAGACAGAGAAAAATCAAACGGATGCAAAGGGTAAGATGGGATGTTTCTCATACTAATAGAATAATACTAACTGTACAGTTTTGCCAAAGTACAGTAAGAAGTATGCAAAGTTACCTTGAATGAGTAAAATTTTATGCATTTATGAATACACAAGGATTCAGTAAATTTACAAATAATCTTAATTTTGCGTCACGTAAGCATACATTTTTTATTTCATTTTAAAAAGAACACACGGACCAGCATGGAACTACAAGGACAGTTAAAGCACAGCTGGCCTACCTTCAGGGCCTCCAAGCCAGCCTGAATCACTGGGGCAAACACCGTCTCCGTCTCCCTTGTGTCAGCAAACATCTCTGGGATCTGATCCAGCAAACTGTAATGCAAAACATACACGCAGCAGGTCAGCACTGCAGTGTTTTCAAGCTGCTAAGTAAAGATTTCACAGATTTCCGATGGAACAGTTTTCACTTTGCATGTTATCCACTCTGAATGGTGCATTTATTCAAATTGAGAACTGTCTTGAATGTTCACATCTTCTCTAAACCACTATCATACAATTCTAAGCCTCCTATTATTCAGTCCAATTATTTGGATTGAGCTCTTCACAGCAATAAGCTGCTGACAATCAGGTGAGGGTCATCAATGTCGATTGGGCTCATGTACCATTCAAAGTAAAACAAGTGAAGGAATAGCTACTTTCATTTGTGATGATTGCTGCTTTTTATATATATATATATATATATATATATATATATATATATATATATATATATATATATATATATAATATATATATATATAAACTCTGTAGAGAACAGCGATCCACATAAACCCAAGCAGCTGTTTCATTTTGTTTTCACACATACACTGCAGTTTCACCAATTCCAGGTTTTACTAGGAGCTGGTTATCTACAGTGTATAAATAACAAGCTCAAGTGTGTCTTATTAAACTCCTCGTAAATGGAGCAAATCGATCAGACTGCTGTGCAATGGAAGTCTTATTTCCATCCTGCATTGCGCTTGTCGCTCCCCTCCCACCATCACCTGTTGATGACGGCACGCGACTCGTTCACATCGACCAGGAATCCGTCCAGCAGGGGGACGAACATATCCGCTACATCTGAGACCACCATCATCTGGGGCTGCGCCAGCGAGCTCTTGACATTGTAGAAGTGCAGAACCTTGTTATAGGTGACAAAGCCCACCCGGATACACGAGTCCTCCTCGCTGCTCTCCCTGAACAGGACAGACACAGGAGCTGCAGTTTAAACATTTTCTATTTAGATAACACTATTTCAGAAATGGACTATTACAGGATTTTTTTTTCTTCCCCAGAACTTTGCAGACAGTCATCCACCGAACACGGTCTTGCTCTTGCTTATTTTGCAGAGATGCTGGTCTCAAGATCTTGGATTACTGGTGGAGCACAAAATTAAACTCTATCCACGTGCCTTCTCAAACTATACACCCAAGCTTGGGCATGTAGTCCCAAAAGTAGTACGAAGCCAAAACAATATTCCTCTGCCTCCTGCTCCCTGCAGCGGCAGGGGTGTTACCTGGGCAGGTAATCCAGCAGAGTCTTCAGCTCCGCACAGATGAGGTCGACCAGCCCGCTCTTCACCGCATTGTACGAGACGTCGATCAGGAAGATGAATGCTGGGGGCTGTGGGATCTTGTTGTTCTGGAACAGAGAGAGTTTGAAACGTTTAAACCTTAGGTTTTCCCTGGAGCATCACAAACAAACAAAAAAAACAGCAATCAAATGGAGTTCACAATTTTTTATACATAATTTTTTTTTGTCAAACCAGATTTGGAAATAAGAGTCCATTGCATAGCAGCTTCACCCATTCCTGGTTTTACCATGAGTTTAAAAAGAGACAGACCTGAACTTGTTACCGGTGTTTCAAATTATTCCTAAAACTTTTAAACCAAAATTACAAATTACACGCTCAAATAAAGGCATTGTGTGTGTGTGTGTCTCTATCTCTCTCTATATATATATATATAGATAGACACACACAACACATACATTTTGTTTCTAATGGAGTTTAGAGTTGAACATTTACAATGGTGGTAAATGTGTTAAAACATGCAGCAACAGGTTGGTTTGGTCTTGAAGGCAGCGTGTACTGGTTTCCAGGACCTACCTTGCAGTAGTCCACAGTTGCTGTGAACTCGCATGTCCCCATGGAGAGCTCCGGCCGGTCGTAGCAGTCCACTCGCTTTCCAGTGTGGTCCAGGTGCTGAAAGTAATGGGGAGGCACTGTGCAGGGAGAGAGGACGAGGTTAGGAGACAGGATGGGAAACAAAGCTGCCTTAAGCACGGGACAGGCACTTTGCCACCTGTATCGCTAGCAATGCTTTCATATGGTGTTGGACAGATCCGCACGGGATGATACGGCTAGTCCCGCGGTATCGCTGACAGGTACCTCTTAAATCGAAATCAGACTGACGTTTTGTGACTGCTGCACGGTACTGTCAGTGGATTAACCAACAGCCAAGTGCTGACAGCACGTGCTTGCCAGGACAAATCATGAATATAACTCTTGTCTACAGAGGTGTCCAAGCACCCTTAAGTGTTTTAGCACTCTTATATTTCATACAAGTACAGACAAGTCAGTATTTTATACATCGCCCCTGATAAGCATCCTTCCTGTAGCCAACTTGATACCGTTTTGCATTTTTTTTTTTTAGTAAATAACTGCCTCTAAATGGGTATACTTTCTATTTGACAAAAATGGAAAAATGTGACATTTTGAAGTCTAACATGAAATACTACTAATATTGTAGACTTTTGATTGTAGTTTCTTAGATTGCGTGACGTTAAATAAAACATCAATTATATTCTTTTAAAAAAAAAAATGGTCTAAATATTCTATTAGTTGATGCAAAACTTTTGGCCATATATGTAAATTATATTCAAGTACATAGCCTACGGTGTGGTACTGACAACTACTGTACCGCGTAGTGCATATTGCTCCTGTGTGCCCAGGTGCAGACTCATGGTACAGCAGTGAAAATGCTCAGCGGCGTGACAGGCTTTACACTTTACTAAAAAAAAAAAAAAAAAAATTCTGCAGAAATTCCTTGTTAACTTTACTTCTAGGTCTGCAAGTACACCTATGTAAAACTATGCTAGTGTCAAGCTGTGACAAGGAGCAACCTGGTTTGGTGCGAATTGCAGGGAGGGATTAGTAAATGTTTGATTGCGTGGCGTGGCAGACTCACCCTCGGTCACACAGCTGCAGAAGCCACACTGAAAGCGCCGGCCCCCCTCGATGAACTGCATGAAGGGACACATGTAGGCTTTACACCGGTTACAGCGGATTGGCCCTGACTCTCCGTGATCTACAATGTATGGGGGAGCCTGACAACACAACAACAAAGACAAGTCATCAGAATACAAAACACACAGGGAGCTACACAGACAGACAGAGATACCGAGATATCAAGATATGTGCACAGCCCCAAGTCCAGGGGTGAAATTCTCAACAAAAAAAGTGACGCTACTTATAACACACAGCCAGGTGTAAACATTTTTAAAAAATGGAGACAATGAGTGCCAATGAATAAAATACTTTAAAAATGTATACATATCAGTACAAGATACATTTATGAATACAAAATCAATTATAACCAATTCACCATAAACAAGGAGGCTGAAAATACTGAAAGCTTTGTACCCTCCGCATGTCTCACTAAGTCATGTACTGTAACAGAACACTTCAGTTAAACCTTCAATGACAAGCATTAATAAATATTACACAGTCCAGTAACTGCTGTAGAGAGGGAGTTTTGTTTCAAGATATACCAAAGGGATGATGCTATAAAAAATGGTATTAAAAAAAAACTATGCAATGAAAAAATTATACAAAAAGGTCTAAGTTAAAAAATGTACAATAGGGGCTAAAACACCCCTCGATTTTTTTTTTTTTTTTTTATGTAACAGGCACTACTACTACTAATGATGTATTTTAAATGATTGCCATTTTAATCTCCACAGCATTCTCAGCAATCATCCCCATACTTTCCAGCCCCTGGGCACTCACCTACAACTGGACCTCACCACAATAGCAGCCTTGGATTCATATATCTATGCCTGTTCCTTTTATGTATTTTTTACTTATCCTACAATAATATATTCTGTTGTGTTTCTGCATAGATTAATTACCATGATCTACTCCATAAAAAGATTTTCCAGACAGAAACAGTATAAAAGTAGACCCCCCCCCCCAAAAAAAACAGCCCTGGTATTATAGTTTCTGCACAATAAACAACGTGGCAAGAGACACATTTTCATCAAGTAATAGCATTACTGTGGTTTCTTAAAAAAAAAAAAGCAGATGTACACACAAGTGAAAACTCTTCTTCAACTTAAATAACCTCTTCAAAATGTTTCAGAAAAGGGGGCATTGCACAAAGAAAAAACACCTCACTGCTTTGGTTTTTGTTTATTACAGTCCTCATAACAGAAAATATTAGAATCACAACAAATCAAAACATTGATCGCTATACTTAACATGTACCTTGCAAGCTGGGCCCGTGTTTGAAAAGTGTGACGCACACCTCCACCTGTATCCCGATCCTGATTCGCTTACCAAATCTGAAGCAGCACTTTCTTGATCCTGTTTTCTTTAATGTTAATCCCTACTGTCCCACACATCGCTTGCCACTTTAGAAACTTTCATGCACTCCCAGTAAAACCAGTCTGGAAACTACCCAAAATCAATTGTGCCCTGCAATAATACTTACATAAAATGGCTTGCTTCATGCTGGGCTATTGTTACACAGTCATGCAATTGCCAACTGATCAACTGATCTTACTGCGTACAAGAGAGCCTACCAGCAGTGTCAGGGTGTTCCTCAACGCTGGCAACCATTACTGACAAGGCATAAATTAGACGAAAGTTTAAAAATACTCCAGCATGAAACAAACATTTCAAATAATGGACTGTGTGCAGGGCAGAATCGATATTTAAGGTATAACCATTGCTTTATTAACTTTAGCAGAAATGAATGCTCAAGACTGGAGAGAAGTCCCAGACTAAAATTTGATCAAAAGAGCAACAAGCGAGGACCCCCACCTCCATTTCAGTATTTCGCTGCAGTTCGGTATCTGTCCTCTGGAGGTCTCTGCTGTTCAACAGTCAGACAGTAAATTGAGCCCCTCTCCATACACTCATATTTGACAAGAATTACTTTCTGCACTTGATTTATTCAAAACAGCTGCAGCTCCAGCAAGCACTGCTGAACTGGAGACTATCATTGGCAACACAGCAGCATTCAGGGGGATTAGGGAGGGAGGATGGGTACTGTGAGAGTAGTGGATACATGAAGGAGAGAAGGGAGTAGAGATACAATACATACAGTGAGGAGACTAGGAAAGATAACTGATATTTGTGTTTCCTACAAGGCCATTGGCTGTGAACACACAGAACGTTAAACACTGAAATAACAATAGATATTCAGACATGCACCCTCTTTGCTGCAATTTCACCATGGCAGGAAAAACAAACTGAACTGCACTGGACTGGCAATGGATGTCACAGAGAGGGGAGGGTGGGAGGGAGAGGAATGCGAAAGGGGAGTGAGGCAGCTGCCACAAAGTCACTGCAGCCCCTTTATACTATCAGGACGGGTACTACTGGAGTTTATCAACGTCTATAATTAGCCAGAGGTCCAGCTGCAAGGTGCTTGTTCCACATGCTGTGTTTCATAGCTGAACCAGCAGCAGACACACAGCAATCACTGAATGGCACGAAGACTCCTACTGAACAGCAGTTTCACACATTCCAGGTTTTAGAACGAGCTTGATTAGCAACATTGTAACTGGTAAGAAACTCAGCTGTGTCTTATTAAACAACCAGGAATGGACGAAACTGGCACTGTCCCTGGAGGAGGAGGAGGAGGAGGGGTTCACAGGCATTACAGCAACCTTGCTTTTAAATATCAGTGTTAGAGCAGAGAGCCTGAAGACCATGACACACCAGGCAACTCTTGGGCCACTTATGAAACAACTTGATGATAGTCAATTTTCACCATGCAAGCCACAAATTCTAAACCATTTCATCTGCGCTACTTCGTGAAAGTTACTTGACAAGGTGCCTTATCTTTCACGGTACAAGAGGGAGGAAAGGACAGGACAGCAGCCTTAAAATTAAATAAGGGCCCTTTATTTTACATTAAAAAAACTCATGGAAATGTATCTATTATAATAAATAAATACATACACATTAAAAAAAACTAGGCAAAAAAACTAAATCAAACACTTTTTTTCTGGGTGCTCCCTGTTATAAGGCTGCCCTTTCATAAAGTGGAACAGGTTAGAAGGCAGTGTGGTTGTTGCTCGGGGTCATTGCACCAGCACCTGTATCCTTGCTTTAAGGTGGATCACATCTGTGGCTCACAACTACAGTGACACACAGTTCAACACTGCATAGGGGTGATATTAGGAGAAGGATTGTAAAACAGAAAAATAAAGAAATATTAAAACGAAAGTCTGTTAGTGAGATTCAAGCTGTGCTCACCTCGTCTAGGGGCAGAGTCGCCAAGGGCTTGATGACTGCAGCCAGAGGAACCTGAGACTGCTTCGCCATGTCCGAGGTGCAGGGGAAGTTGTAGGCTGTGCACCTTATATAGCTCGGGCTCGCATTCCCTACATTACAAATATAAATTCAAAATGAGCTTAAAAATTTAAAAAAACCAACAAACCCAGATTAGCACTAGTCTTGCACTGCCCTACTTAAGGAAACAATAGGTCAGGGATGGACTCCGACTGCATAGCAGTTTCACTGATTCCAGGTTGCAAAAGCAGCTTGATTGACCACACTGTATGGGGAATAAGCGCATTTAAAAACTGGTCTATTTGTTTATTACGGTACCTTGATCTTTGACCTGGAAGTTGGTTGTGACAAGCGGTGGTGCCTGACCTCTGACCTCTGTTGTGAACGGCTCACTGCTTCGGTTCGCCTGGTCGTCCTCGATCACCTGGATCTGAAACAGACAGCGAGACCGGAGGGGGAGGGGAAAAAGTGTGAGTGGGAGGGGGCAACTCACTGCTGCAATCCACTTACAGATCCACAGATCTCCAGGAATCTGCTTGCAGGGTTCGCTGTAGCACAATGATGAGGTAAACTACCTCCTGCCAATTTTCCTCTCCAACCCAGCAGGGATGCTATAGTCAATGCAGCACTCACTGCTGCCTCCGCCCCCACCCAAAATAAGAACAGCAACTCTGAGTGAGTGGGATTTTGAACTATACTTGCCTGTTGACTACCCACTACAAGCAATAGTGTTTCTACTTGGAGAGAGACTTGGTAGCCTGAGTGCATTGGGAATCAAAAAGTTACACCTTCCCCACTCTCCCAATGACAGATTCATGCAGTAATGGTTTCTGCACAGCAGCAGCATTTCAAAGCTGTTCCGAATCTCAAATTTCTACAGGAAACACAGTGGAACCAAAAAATATGATTCTGTCATTTTACAGTCTTAGTTTTAATAGGCATACTTTACACATCACAGATTGGTCCAATGGGGTTCCAGTTTCACTAACCACTTCTAGATAGCATCCAGAAAAGAAGCCAGCTAACGTATTTAAACCTTTAAACCGTTTAATTTAGTATTGACATATTTTAATCTTGGTTTACAATGCATAAAAATACTAGAAATAGGATAGAACAGGCCATTTTCATATTAAACATTCAGTAAAAATTAACACCTTTAAAAACACTGTAACCAGGGTCTAGAGCCAGTTATTTGTGTTATTTGGGCTCCATCTTATGTGAATGAAAGTGCTGGTGTAATGGCATTATGGGGAAATTTGAAGCTATGACCATACCACCTTAAAACTGGTTCCACCGTGTAATAGGCTGCCTTATAAATGAGGGCCCTGTACTACACAGTTTTGAATCGTTACTGCTGCTTCATTAAAAACTATACACTAACAACCTTAATATATTTGCTACCTAGCCTGAAAAGTGATTTGTGAAACTGGTCCAAACTGCTTAAAGGGTATTTAAGGACCTTTTTATTTTATTGTGTTACATGTTCCCATGTGTTGCTACAACTGATTACGTAAGTGTGTGCAACATTTTATTTATTTTTTTATATTTTGACCACTTTTTAAACTTTTAAATTGCATTCCCTGCCTTGTTGGCTTCGCATGTACCCACATGGACCTCTCAGAACTACATTTCCCATCATTCTCCTGCTTACATATGTAACAGATGGATTTACCAGTCAGCAGGAGGATGATAGGAAACGTAGTTCTGAGAGGTCCATGTGGGTACATGTGAAGCCATCTTGAGGCAGGGAATGCAATTAAATTTTAAAAAAAGTGGTCAAAATGTAAAAATTTAAACACACCTTCAACAGTTGTAGCAACACATGTGAACATGTAACAATAAAATAAAAAGATCCTTAAATACCCTTTAATTCAGTGCAGGTGTCCCTGTAGACACAGGGAGGCAGGGGAGGGGTGGTTAGCATGCAATCACAGGCAACGAAACTACAAAAGATATCAGGGGATTAAGAAAAAACAAAAAAGGGGTTACTGCAGACGGACAAACTAAACAGCAGGCAGGCAGGCAGGCAAACAGACAGACAGACGCGGCACTTACTGGGCTGGGGATCGCGTCTGGGTCTATTCTATGTCTTGTTTTCTGCACAGCAGGCAGCTCACTGACTTGCTTTTTATTTTTAAAAAAAAGGTAACAAGGTGTCCCAAAATTAGAAAATAACAAAAAAAGGGACAAAGAAAGAAAAAAGCAACAGTTGTTACTCCCTTCTATCCCAGATCAGTGTTGTTATTATTTTTATTATTATTATTAGTAGTAGTACTTTACATCTTCAGACACCACTGAATGTATGCACATCACGCATGCAAGAGTTCAAGCAAAAGCACAGCGTCGTTCTCATATCGGGAGTAACTGCAATGCATTAGTTGTGGGAACCCCAAGTGTTTACAATATAATGCTTCACTACAATTCCAGAGGGGCTCCACAGTGGGTCACTAGGGGAGCTAGTGTAAATGTTTTGCAAATATGTATGTGACAAACGTAACTCTATGGTGTCAAGCTCTTTATGTAATAAGCAATGTTTTATCTATGTGCGCATTAGTGCTGAATACACATATACTCTCACACACATTCATACTGGAGCCATTTAGTTTAAAACCTATCACAGCGTTTCTTGTTATGTGTTATGTAATTAATATGAAACTACTATATGTTAAAAGTTTTTGGGAAATTAAATGAAAACTTACACCCCTAGGAGTCAACAGAACACAAGCGATGCCTTAGATAATGTGTACAGTTGCGGTATGCTTTTTTTTTTTTTTAATTTCGTCGTTGCCATTATTTTTATTTTCTCTCAATTTGAGAATGGCCAGTTATTATGTAGGCTCGGCTCACCGCTACCACCCCTGCGCTGACTCGGGAGCGGCGAAGACGAACACACGCTGTCCTCCGAAGCGTGTGCCGTCAGCCGATCGCTTCTTTACACACTGCGGATTCACCACGCAGCCGCCCAGGAGCTACAGCGTGGGAGGACAACGCAGCTCCAGGGCAGCTAACAGGCAAGCCCGCAGGCGCCCAGCCAGACTACAGGGGTCGCTGGTGAACGGTGAGCCGAGGACATCCTGTCCGACCTTTTATTAGGGGTGTGGGGTGAATTTTTTTTTTGTAGTTGATTAACAATTTCCACAGTTTTTCCAGTATTTATTGGCTATCCACCGATTTCATTTTTTTTTGTGTTAGTGTCACTGGTAGGACAGGCTGGAAAATTCTGGAACTCTAAAAATCACTTACAAAATAACAAAAATTACCCTTTTACCAATTTTCAGGCGGTTTTTTTTTTTGTAGTAGGTTTTATTTTTTTTAATGGGAAAAGGGTAAAGTCAACGTGAATTGATTAACCATTAACAGTTTTTCCGGTGTTTTCTGGCTATCCAATTTCACTTTTTTGTATCTGTATACTGTGACCAATCATTTTCAACATTGAAGACATTGAGCGAGTTATAGTGGAATGCTTGTCACTGAACTTGTTTCTTTAATATTAGTACTTCTAAATGTAGCATTATTAACTGATTCATAGCTATGGATGCAAGCAATACAATAACAGACCCTTAATATCTCAGGACAAAATCAAAACAAAGAATGGTCTTATCATATATGAACTACCTCTACAGTAACTCCAATCAGGTGGGGGTCATCGCTGTTGACTAGGCTAATTTACGATTTCAAGTGAAAGAAGTGAAGAAACATCTGCTTGGATTTGTTTAGATTGCTGTTCTTCAGTCTAAGGAAAGCAGCAATCAGCACAATCTTAAGCAGCTGTTTCATCACTCGCATCACTTGGAATGGTAAATTAGCCCAATCAACAGCGAAGACCCTCACCTGACTATCAGCACCTGATTTCTGTGGCGTGCTCAATAATATATTCCTTCTACACTAACAAACACACACAGACCTTTGCTAGTGTGCTCACTTACTGGGCTAGGAATGGAATCTGGGTCGAGCCGTTTCTGCGGGGGCGCTGCGGGAGGAGGGGGCTGTGCCCCGTAGTTTTGGGGGCCCGGGTAGGAACCCCCATAGCCAGGCTGTGGCCTGCTCATTTGTCCAAATGCACCTGGGGGGGGGTTAAACAAACACATTTCTATTGAGAATTACATTACAAGACATGTGCACCATAGATACAAAACAAGAAGCTTTCGAGTTAAGGTGAATGCAAGCAACACATTTTAAAAACAATATGCAAATAAAGCATTACAAGAACCAATCAAATCGCGTGACAGTTGCCAACGGCTTCTAGATTCACAGCTTTTTAAAAGTCAAAATATAGTAGCTGCATACATGTTTCGCCCTTTTTGGGGCTCATCAGTTACGCTGTACTAAAAAAAAAAAAATAATAATAAAATTAATCGCTGCCTAAGTGGCACAAAAGCCACAATACCCCTGAGCCTCAATTTATTCAGAAGGAGGAATATAGGTAGTGAAGAAAAAGCATTGGTTTACTCTTCACTATACTGTACTGTTACTATGTACTCAGTAGGGTGTGACCATGGACGAGAGCATTGTAAAAACGTCATGCCCGCACTGGCCCTGTAACCCAACACAGCACAGTCTCTGCTGCTGGAAACTCAAGGCACTGCCAGGGAGAGGCACCCCAATTCACTGTGGAAATCAACACTGACCAGCTCCTGTTACACCCTGAGAAATTCACGACTGCTGTTCCGCAAGCAGCTTTCTCATTAGGCAGGTATTTGAATTACAATACAACTTTAATTAATAAAACATCACCTCCCTACCGCCCAAATTATTATTATTTTTTTTTTTTAATATATAAATATATATACATACACACACACACACACACACACACACTAGCTCATTGTCTTTTAACAAAATAAACTATCATTAAATCACTATTTGGATCTTTATATGCATCCTACAAGTAGCCAATCAGGACTGTATCATGACCCATCGTTACACCCTTTCTACCATGCCCTCACCATTCTGCTGAGGCTGGACGCCCTGCCCCTGTCCTGGGGGCGCCGCCTGACCTGGGAGGCGCTGCATCCCAGGGGCCACGTGGTTCTGCTGGGAGAGCGGGGGCCCCTGCATGGGCTGGCGAGGGAGAGGGGGCCCAGAGAGGTACTGGGAGTGAGGTGGGGCCTGCACTGGCTGCACCCCAGGGCCTGCATGGGGGACAAAGTTGGAAAGGGGTGTGTGGAATGGGGAGGCCTGGGAGGGAGATGGGGGGCCCACAGGGAACTGACCCTGGGAGGCAGGTGGAGGTTGGGCCCCTGGGTAATGGGGCTGTGAAGAGGCTGGAGGGACTGAAGAATATTGGGGCTGTGAGACAGGAGGTGGGGCGCCTGGGAAGGGGGACTGTGAAGGAGGCTGGCCATGTGTCAGGCTGGCTGCTGGGGAGTTTTGCTGTGAGGATACGGAGTGGGGAGGGAAGGAGGGAGTGCCAGAGAAACTGACGGAGGTCTGAGAATTAGAAGAGTGGGGTGCTGGAAAAGAAAGAGAGGTGTCAGACTGGGTTTGTAATCATAACAATAGCAAGTGTGTCTACAAACCAGGTCGACACAATGACATTGTAACCCAGAGTCACTAAAATTGATTAGGATGTTCTCTACATTTGGGTAAAACATATGGACAGATACATGAACGATGTATGTACATACACATGCTCTCAAGCACTAACCGCAGTGCAACATCACGCATGTATGACAAGGCATTCCCCAGATTCTGATACCGCAGCTGGTGCAAAACTGCATCGTAACCAAGTTTCATCACAATTGAGGAAAGTGTCTGAAGGTGGTCTAAATGGCAATTTTGCTTAAATTAGCTAATTTTTCTCCACGAGGTGGAAAGACCTAGACACACACACTGTTATTTTATAGCTTCAACAGTTTTACAGCAAATAAATATTAACTGATGCAAACAAGCCCCATTTGCCATGTGCATTGGAATGACCCATATGCAAAACAAACAAGAGCTTCATTAGTACTATGGTTAACAGTCTTAGGTCAGTTAACTAACTACAATGTTTTATTGTGTGATTCAACCCCACACATCATGCAAGGCATACCATAGCCGGACACTGCGGGGGGAGGGCCTGAAACGTGCATCCCCGACATCTGATTGGTCATCTGTTGCATGTTGGTGGGCGGGACTCCATATTGCTGGTAGGCTGGCTGGCTACCTGGGAGGTAGGACTGAGAGACAGGGGGCCTGTTCCAATATACAAGAGTGCAGACAGAGGAGAAATTATACACAGATATTGGTCACAACACAGTGAAAGACCCAAATACAGATGAGAGTAGAACGACAAGAATGTCGCAAACATAGATAAGGATGAGAAGACTGAGGGATGGAAAGATGGAGGTGCAGAAAGAGGGAGAAAGAAGGAAATGACGGTAGAAATGCTGCAGATTTGTTCTTATGCAGTAACTTGGGATGAATGTCTACAGAAACAATAGCCTGCATGTGTGTTTAAGTGTGTGTAAACCCTGCCCCCCATCTGCACATAGAGATGGGGGTGTTCTCACCTGTGAGGCTGGCTGCTCATGGTCGGGGGGCCATTTTGCACATCTCCCTGTGTGAACTGGCTGTACCCCTGGGGGGCCGACATAGGGGGGCCCACAGAGTTAGGTGTGGGTCGCACTGGACCTGGAACAAACAAACACAAAGTGAAAAATAAAGTACAAGACTAAAGCAAATGGATGGGGGGCTTAATGGAGTATTGCAATTCTGGTTATTACCCCATGAAAAAAGATCTGAACCAGAAACTGAGCAGGATGGGAAAGCTGTAAGGATGGTTAAGCCCAGGCAAAGGAGTGAGTGAGAGAAAAAGTGTGTGAGAGAATTACCTAGATCAAGAGGAGAGGAGGAGTTACAGGAGAGGTCAGAAGCAAGAGTAGCAGGAAAAGCCTTAGAGGACAAGCTTGAGTAAGGAGAATAACCTGCAACAGAGAAAAGAGAAGAAAAAGGTTTGAGGCACATCTTTTTATATAAAGTGACACTGACAAATGTTCATTAAAAAAATGTCTGGTGCTACACAAACCAATCATTCGGATTGAGTTCTCCGCAGAAATCAGGTGCCGGCAATCAGCAGAGGGTCACTGGTGTTGATCGGGCTGATTTACCATTAAAATATCGGGCTTCACAGAGCCAGATCAGAACTACTCGTGGACTAGTCAATGTTAATTTTGGGTATGGTAGTCCAAGACTAGTGCTAATCGAGGACTGTGAAGCCAGCTAGTGAAACCAGTGAAGAAACAGCTGCTTGAGATTGTGATGACTGCTGTTTTTCTTAGACTCTGTGGAGAACAGCAATTCACACAATCCCAAGCAGCTGTTTCTTCACTTGGAATGGTAAATTAGCCCAATCAACAGCAATGACCTTCATCTGTGGAGATCACGATTCAAATAATCTGTTGGTGCACAGCTAAAAAATTGTTGTTCCCCAGTTACCTGCTGGAGCTGGTCCCTGCTGGTACCCCGGATTGGGACTGTTGTAAGGGGTGTACTGCGTGGGGGGTCCCCCATAGCCAGGCTGGGCGTACCCCTGTAGGGTGGGCTGTGGCTGCCTGTACGGTGAGGTCATATGCGCTTGCTGGTTTACATTCATTCCGAGTTCATCCCTACACAAAACAGACCTGCGAAGAGGACACACACAAGCACTGCTTAAAAACAAGAAACGCAGTGGACACGTGTCAAAGGAGGAAGGAGATTAACCCTTTGTGGTCTATTTATTCAGCTGATTAAATCCCCCCCCCCCCAGTAAAACAGGTTTAAAAAGGCACTGCATTGCAAAAGGACATCAGTACTGCATCTCCAGCCAAGCCCCACCCCTTGTTCGCTGTATTTTTTACATACCTCTTTATAGACGTGCATACTGATAAATCCTCTCCTGATCACTCATGTTATCGTCAAACTCCTCAATAATGCGATCCAAGTCATTATTTTATTACTATAACATCTCAAAAAGCTCTGCAAATGTCTGTGATATTCTTTGAGCGCTGGATGCAGAAGCAGCTATCTCCTTTGTTTGTGTCCCTGCAGGGGCTCTCTATTGCTCATTAAGTAGTGTAGCATTATCAGGACACCGTCCTCTATGACTGATTGTACCACACATTACACAGCAACAGCTAAACATCCTTCACTACACCAGTCATGCTGGACAGCTACATTACACCTATCTGCACATCAAAGCTGCAAGGTCCTAAACCCATATTACTGCAGAGTGTGTAACAATAGCATTCATTGTTGGTGCCTGTTCACTACGTGTTTCAATAGTTAACCCCTCAGACTGTGTGTGTGTGTGTATTACAAAGCAGAGTTTGTTGTCTGGCTTGTTTATATTCCTTAAAAAGGCAGTTTTAGCTGTAGCAGGGACACAAGCTTCCATCTCAGCCAGACAACATGGTCTGCAATAGATAGCCCGGACTCAAGCCGGCCACCTATCCATAACACTTTTTAATACGAACTTGACTAACCCCAGTATACAGGTAACAAGCTCAGGTGAGTCTTATTAAACGCATAGCAAAACCAGGAATGGAGCAAATTGCTATGTAATGGGAGTCTTACTTCTATCCCTGCAATGCAATATTTGTGTTGTAATCTCGACCTGTCTTGTGTGAGAACGGCTGGTTTGTCATGTCATCAGTATCACTTCTAAACGAAATACAAACTGTTGACACGTTACACAACAGAGGTACACACTCTACACGCTGGTACTGGGTAGCATACCGATACACAACACTCTCAATGTACGTTCAAAACGAACCAACCGAGACCAAACCCCCCTACCGGTCGGCCTGTTGAATAACCCACTTCAGTCCACTTCACCTAGTCGCACACGCCGTCCACACTGAATTCACCCTCAATGATTCTGGTTTCTTATTAATATATACATGACAGTCCCATCGTTTTTTAACGCGTTATCCACCTTTAAACTAAAAAACACAACGATCGTGTGTGTGTGTGTGTGTTGTTAGCATATAAACATACATATATACATGCACTAGATTTGTACAACCGCGTAGTGTGTGTGTGTAGAAATGCGACAGGAACCACATACAAAATTAAAACGCCGCGACGTTAATGGCACGGTTGTCGTTCTTATTTCCATGGCTCTAAATAAGATGTATTTATTTTTTTAAAGTTATCCACATCGTTTCCCCAGGTCCAGGGCCTAGTACAACCGCGCGGCACAGTGCCTGCACTGCCGGAGATACGCTTTCAATTCTCTGCTTCCTCCTCCTTTCTATTCCGGCTGATTCAGAACATAGACCCATTCTGTCGTCCTCACCTCCGGCGCAGTTCAATACAGCGCGACTAACGAGCCAGGGCAGTCGGTTCGTGTCCCGGTTTCGGTCGCCTACAGCTGGTGTTTGGTTGATCCGTTTTCGGTTTGCCAGTGCCGAAGCTCAATCACAGTTAATCCCTCCCTCTCATTCTCCTTGGCGGATACAGCCACCGGAAGCGGCCCGTAGCTTGCCACGTCTCACCAGGCTGTTGCGCCGGTGTACTCTGACACAGAGTACCACAGTAAGCGCTAGCAAAGGTAGACGCCAGCGTGAAAGAGGTCACAGATAACCAACAATATCGCCGATCCTTCAGATTATTAAATGTTTAATTAAATAATAACTTGGAAAGAGGGCGATAGAAGCACGTCGCTCATTAAAGAAAGAGGGCAGCTATCCTATTTCTTCATTCTTTAGACTGGTAGTGGGGAGGCGAGTTGATCGGTACAGATAACATTCAGACACAATGCCAAATGGTTTTAAAAGCGTTTTCTTATTTATTTATTCAGTGGCATTGTTTATGTCAGAATTGAATACTTATGAATTAGAAACGACTACCCAAAAGATTTCCCTGAGCAGAGGGGCGTGGTGAACGTTTTATGCTATAGTAATTAAAACAACAATAAAAAAGACAATCTAAATAAAGTTTGTTTGCCAACTTTAAATGTGAATTTTATAAACTCGCAAATGTTTTTGTTTGTTTGTTTTTATGTTTTTAATTTGCCTCTGCTACCGGGATCTGCGTCCCTCCGCCTGTGAGGAGCATGTAATTGATCATATTTTTCCACAATTAAGAAAATAGTATATAATTATTATATATATATATAATTAATGGTAAATGTATCTCTGTTTGACAATAGGAAAACACCCATCAGTTTGCATTTGATTGTGCCTGTACCAAAATCTGACAGCGTACCACTTTCAATGTGACAACGTACCACTTTCTGACATTACGCGGGTCAAGTTTTGGTTGAAGCCTTGCAAACTGTGATGCCATTAGGAGATGAGGCATCCTGGACTGAAGGATGAGCCACTTGACTTTTTCAAAAGAAAACTCGAAGCATGTCATCAGCAATAAAGTGCTATAAGCCAGCATTCTGTGGTGTCTGTCAAGTGTCTTAAGGCTTCTTATCCTGTAATTCCTGGTTGCTAAACTTTGTAAGCCTGTAAGCTGGTTTTGTTTTACCTTACAATATCAGCTTTTAATATGCATCACGCCTCATAATGTCTGAGGAAAAAACCTTAAAATGAGCAAAACTGTCCAGGTGCGAGTCAATACAAATGAACAAATAAGAATGGGGTAACAAACAAGTTAGTTTCTTAAAATATACCCTAGGAGGTAGTTCCTTTACAGGTGAACCCACTGCCATAATAAATCTTCCATTTTTGGCTGTCACTTGTTGGCAAAATTCCCCTCTTTTAGACCCCAGTCCTTTGAAATATATTTGTACACTTCACTACGTTTTTATATAGGCCTCTATAAACAGAAACATTGCTTCTGGTACAGAATTTTCACTCTGAAAATGTTTCCAGGGGATCTAGATCCATCTGTGTTTTTTTTTTAATTTTTTTTTTATTGGTTGAGCCTCATCGGAATTACTCTGCTTTTAAACAGCCAGCTGCTCTTGGAGCGTTTTTTTTAAACCAACTGACTGTAACTCTTTAAATAACTCAGTTAGACAGACAAAAGCTCCTAGATAAACACGGGAGAAGGTGTCAAGCAGAGCACCCTCTTGTGGAGTGGAGGTCTGGAGAGAGTGTGAGTGTCAGGATAGTTGATCAATAGTTCCCATTTTAACATTATCGTCATCGCAAACCGTTGCTTCATTTTTTATAGACTGATTCATACAGATGGCATCACAAGCTGCAATCCTTTGCTGTAGGTTTTTCTTTAAAACAGCAGAGATATCCTGGCTGTATTGTCCAGATAACTGAAGGACTGAGGACCTGTCTTGTTTGCTGATTTGGTCTGTTTTTAGATTAATAAATGTGGGTAAAAAAATTAAAAAGGAAATGATGTTAAGTGAATCTAAACAACAAGAAGAAGAGTTGAGGCCACTGCTAGACCCAGAGAAGATCTTTCCAGCTTGCTGGTACTGGTCAGCTTGGCTCCCCTTTGTGTGTCTGTCTAGCACTTGAGTCAATCACCAGTCCCTAAAAATACCCTGATGTCCTCTCAGCTGCGGGTTTAAAGGAGAGCAGTCACAGCTCCACTGGGAAGGGCTATTTTTGGGCGCTGATAACGGCTCAGATTGACAGGACAAGTGTGGCATACCCTAACTCCCCCTGCCTCCACTGGAGCTTCATTGCATTCCTAATCATAGCCGACAGCACACTGTGTCTTTCTCTTTCTAAACTTTCCAAGCCTGTTTCCATTAAACAGGCTGAGACAGTCGGCCGGTCGTTCGGTCAGTCAGTGTCAGTTCAAGACGGTGCACTGGGGCCACACCGAGCTAGAACCAAGGGGGGACGACTGGCTCTGAAAGGCCAGATACTGACCAAGCATGGCATGAGAGGACTGAGGCTGACAGAGAGACGGCAAGACGACGAGAGAGAAGGACTGAAAAAGAGAGAGAGATAGAGAGAGAGAGAGTGAGAGAGAGAGAGAGAGAGAGAGAGAGAGAGAGAGAGAGGTTTTGGAAGGCAGAAAGAATAAAGGTAGAGAGAACCAGAGAAGTGTGTCATGGTGACGGAGGAGCAGGTTGTGATCTCCCTGTCCGGGGGAGCGCCGTGGGGGTTTCGTCTGCAAGGAGGCGCCGAGCACAGCAAGCCCCTCCAAGTGGCCAAGGTAAGGGGCTTGAGGCTGGCGGAGAGGAAGAGAGAGGAGGGAGAAGTAGTGAAGGGGGGGGGGGGGCAAGTGGGCTGCATGAGTCAGCTGTGTTTGCCTGTCTGGATGAGGTTTAGTGTTGAAATGTGAGATTTGGGGGCAGGTATCTGATCTTTTTCAGTCTTTGTCTATAATACAGTGTAACCAGCCTTCTTCTAGAGGCCTGTTCATGTATGTTCTATACGCACCTTTTATAATCATGGCAGTGAAGGACACCTGATAGAACCCCTGCGTTTGGTAATATGCAGCAGCACATTGCACAGTGGGCTACCATTGAAGTAGAAGATTAGATAGCTGGATATGGAGGAGCGTGTACATGTAATGGTACGGAAATGAAATGGGGTCTGCTGTGTCCACATGAAACAATCTGTACTGTTACTGTACTGCACAGGTAAACCCTTTTAATCTGACTTTAAAAACTATGAAAGGGGTCACCAATAAAGATATCAAAAGCCTTTCTGACAAAACATGAACAAATGAAGCGTTGATACAACTTACACACTCGTTCGAGCACTTGTTCTTGCGTTATGTCATCAGAAATCTGTCAACAAACAAAACTGTGTTTGTATCAGAATATCCAGAACTATAAAACACTCATTAGTGGTGAAAGAGAAACTTTGTAAAGTCACTGACGAACATCATTGAGAAGACTTCGAGAGAACTTTTATGTCTAAATGTTTGTCATTGAATTGACAGAGCCTCTTTTCTTAAATATTGCATATCAACTTCACACAGGAACTGGTATGTAACCTGTTTGGTTTAAGCCCACTGTTGCAACATGTCATACACTCTTGACGAAGCGCTAATCCTTTCCTTTCTTTGCAGTATCGCATGTTTTTTTTTATTATACCTGTGGCAGTAGGTGACACAACTACAATTCTATGTTGGCACAAAGAGAACTGAATTTAAGGTGGTACACATCCTCTACAGAGGTGAAATACCTCATAGATCATGACTGGAAGGTGCCAGTTCTATTTCCCAAAGTGATATTCAGTGGAAAATCAGTTGTATACATGGGAGTAACTTTCATTAACAAAAAGTTATGCTTGCTATAACTGGGTAAGGAATGACACCCCCCCCCCCCCCCATGTCCTGTGTTAATTATGGTTTTATGACTTATGACAGATTTGATTGATATTCCACAGAACAATGTGATGTATGATATCAGAAGCTTGTTTGCACTGAGTGATCCCCCCCATTAAAATCTGTCCGGGACGCTTTCGTTCAGTGATAACAAGCAGAAGGTGACATTGGCAGAACATACCAGAAGGACGAAACATCAGTATCCCCTTCCCCTGGCTTTCTGTATATGTTTGACTCCTCAGTGACAGCGTTTGGGTTTGTTACCATTTCAGACATGCCAAGCCTGGCTCGTTCACTTTTTGGTCTCAATTTGAGCAGTGTCGCTCCTTAATGGAAATGCATTTTAATAGAAAATCACAAGTGTCACTCCTAGTTGTTTCATATGCACTCGCTTGGTTGATGTGACCTTGACACCTTTGTCATTTCCCTTATTGCCGCGGGGCCGGTGATCAGCTGTTTTATGAGCAGAAAGAGTGAACTCTGAACTTCAGCCTCTCTCAAACCCCAGGGGTCTCAGAGGTCATCTACCAACACTGTGCTCAGCTCGCCTGACCTCACTCCTGACTGAATGCCTCCCTCACAACTGTCTGCTACAATGTATACTGGAGCTCTATTATAAAATGAAGAAGCATTCTAAACACCTGCTAGAACCAAACTGGTCCTGTCAGAGTCCGCTTCAAACCGTGTTGATATCACTCTGCTGCTGCTGATAGAAACGTTACAGACTGATTCCCAAGGCTTTAGTGTGGACCCTACCCTACGAGAAGTTAACTTTTCTGGCCATCTTGAAGGGTCTCTCTCTCAACACTGATCGAACCCAACTACACCCCCTTTCTGGACCACAGCGTATTTTACTGTGCATCTCCCAAGCAACCTGTAACTCATTCTGCAGTGCGTTCTCACGTATGAGTTCTCAACAAAAGTCACACCACTGACCGAGTCGTCACAATGCACTCAAGGTAGCTGTGGGAGGAGGAGAGGGCAAAAGGCAGAACCAGCTATTCCCTCAGGGCTTCATCAAATTATCAGTTATTTGGCATCCTTTGCCCTTGAAATATTTATCAGAATTCCACCCCCCCCCCCCCCCCCCCCCCCCCCCCCATTTCCGTATATGATAAATATATAGACATAGGCACAGTCACACACACACACTGTTTGATAGTCTCATACAATGACACACACACACAGTTGCACACACACTGACTCACGCACACTCTATCGCAGTGTGCTGATTCTCACCACAGGCTCATCTCACTGTTTCTCTTAAGGTCAAAGAAGGATTAGCTTAGGATTGGAGTGAGAACCCTTTCCTGGCAGCAGGTCAATGGTGCTGTCATTAGGCAGGGTTGGTGTGAGTTTCAAACCTGCTCAAACTCCTGGCTCCTGATCATTTCAGTAATAATACTCTTCACTGAGGGCAGTTCTGAAACCCAGGACTGGGTGCAGCATGGTTGGTGTGAGTTTCAAACCCTGCTCAAACTCCTGGCTCCTGATCATTTCAGTAATAATACTAGACTTCACTGAGGGCAGTTCTGAAACCCAGGACTGGATGCAGCAGGGTTGGTGTGAGTTTCAAACCTGCTCAAACTCCTGGCTCCTGATCATTTCAGTAATGATAGACTTCACTGAGGGCAGTTCTGAAACCCAGGACTGGATGCAGCAGGGTTGGTGTGAGTTTCAAACCTGCTCAAACTCCTGGCTCCTGATCATTTCAGTAATGATAGACTTCACTGAGGGGAGTTCTGAAACCCAGGACTAGGTGCAGCTGGGCCAGCCCTGGTACAGTACAGCTGAAGAGTGTGGTAAATCTACAGTTTTAACTACACTGTACTGCACTGCAGCTGGCCCTGCTATTGTGTGTCAGAGTGGGTGAGGACTGGTTTTCTTGGCCTGGGCAGCAGTGCAGTCAGATGGGGTACTGGAAAGGAGGCATGAGGGGTGAGTGGAATGTGTCAGTGTCACCTTGGCACTGCCAGACCTGTTTACTGGGAGCGAGAGCAGCAGAGACATTCCCAGTTCAAGAGCACCCTGATTCAAGTTTACAGCAGTACATCTGCACGGTCATTCTGCAATGTTTGCTATGCTTTCCTTGCAATACATTTACCATAGTCTACCAATGCCTTTACAATGCCTACCCATGCTTTACCACTCTTTCACTATGCTTTATTACACTTTGCAGTGTTTTTACTAGGGTGAACTTTTATAAGGCTAACAATGAAATCCCTTGAAGTAGCTTCCTGGGACTCAGTGTTCAGTGCCAAGATAGACAGATGCTGTTACTGGCAGAGAAAATGAGCCTCTACTAGCCTCTGCCTTGTTGAGATTTATATAAACCTTGTTTATAAACACCTGTCCAGACAGGTGCAGACATTTCCAGACATCATAATACTACTACTACTAATAATAATAATAATAATAATAATAATAATAATAATAATAATAATAATAATAATAATAATAATAATAAAAGCCCAGGTTAAAGCATTTTATTTTCTTACTGCATACAAAGCTAAATAGATGTTTGTATACAAGATCAGCTAAAAAAAAAAAAAAAAAAAACTTCTCAAAGTTCTTATTTTTTTGTTTCTAAGTTTGTGACCCAACCTCAGAAAAGTCATGAAATATTATAGGAGGCGGGGAAGCAACATTTAAGTTCAATGGAAACCAGTGTCGGGTCAAATAGATCTAAAACATGCCAAGGATATGTATTTAATGAGTGTCATGTGGCCTTTAATGGGAAATGATGTATTTCTGCTCGTCACTGGTATTGCTGATGAGTGCACTTTACACTAGATATTAAATAAAGAATGAACCGGGAGAGCTGTAAGGCTCCAAACGCAATTAATCGGCACGTCTAGAGAGAGGGTCTGAGAAGCGGGCCTCATAAATACTTCATAGAAACATTATGAGAGAGCGTTTTAGACTGTAACTGGAAGTGGAACTCGAATTATAGTTTTTGTTCACAGTATTAATCACTATGAGAGAGAGGGGTCAGTGTGGCCTAGTGGTTAGAGCTGATATATATATATATATATATATATATATATATATATATATATATATATATATATATATATATATATATATATATATATATATATATACACACACATACATACACACACACACACACACACACACACACACACATATACAGGTATTTATAGGGTTTAGATTTTTTTAATTGTCTTTTATTCTAATTAATAAAAACATATTAAAACAGGCAAAATGAGTTCCTTTGATTGCAGTGCTAGATTTATACCAGTAAAATCGTTTTTATTCCTCTCTGAAAACCTGCCCCTGGCCTGTATGTTGTTTCCTCAGTGTCTCTGTCTCCCCCTGCTGTCACAGGTGCGCAAGCGCAGCAAAGCCTGCCGAGCAGGGCTGCGAGAGGGAGATGAGCTGCTGTCAGTTAACGAGAAGATGTGTGGGGGGCTGTCCCACGCCCAGGCTATGACCCTCATTGACTCTGCCCCTGGGACAATGCGCATCCGCGTCAGGAGGTACGGACTCACTGCGCTATCCATTGCTTTATTGATTTGATTTCCATATAAACAAGGCTCTGTGTAATACAACACTTCCTCCCTAGTTCACCTTTCAGAATTCCCTCATTTGGTTAATTCATGGTTAGTCTTTGTTGACAGTCAATTGTACAAGTCCTGTATTTTCCTTATAGCCGTCCTTCACTGATTTTTTCTGATACGTCAGTCAGTCAGAGGGAGCACTGTACCAGTTAATGAATGTTTCAGTGAATGCATTCAGCATTTTAGAGTGTTCAACGTGTGTGATGATTGTATTAAGTGTTTACTCATAGTGTGACAGAGAGAGTGAGGGTGAAAGAAACAGTGTGAATGAGAAGCAGAGAGCGTGAGTGAGTGAGGGAGAGGGTACATCAATAACAAACAGTGTAAGCCCTGTATAAACAGTCCCCTCCTCTGCTCCGCAGGTCTCCAACTGGTTTCCAGTCAGTGGTTCTCCTCACCCGCTCCCCCTCTCCGCGCATCGACAGGGAATACCGCGCGGCCCTACACGCCCTGTCACCCCCGGTAACCAAGCCTGCCGCCGGGCAACCAGACCGCAGCGCTGTGATGTCCCCCACAGGGGGGGAGTGCCTGAACAGTACCCTGGACCCCCACAGGGACTGCCTGACCTCCCCCCCGGACAGCGAGGCGTACTACGGTGAGACAGACAGTGACGGAGACACAGCGCTTGTGAAACAGCGCCGGCCAAAACGCCGTAGCCCCAGCGCCACCCCCGTCAAGCCCTCCGGCCGTGCCTCGCCCGAGGAGACCTCAGAGATGAGCGGTTACGAGAGCGCGCCTGACGCGCGCCCCCACACGACCCTATCCGGGCTCACACAGCCTCAGGATGCGGCTCCTGGAGTGGCCCGCAGAGAGATCCTGTTCCAGCCCCGGCCAGTGGAGGAGGAGGAGGAGGCCGGCCTGGGAGAAGCCCTCTCTTACCCCAGTTACGGGCAGGGGACTGCCGAGGTGGACAGTGGGTTCCAGGAGCCCCCCTCCGTGCCGTTGGTCTCCCCCGAGAGAGCCAAGGACGCCTCGCGGCTGCTGTTCTCCAGCACTCAGCTCGTCCCCATGGTGGGTCCAGTGGACAGGCCAGTGGATGAAGAGTTGACCACCAGCTACAAGGACAAGGCCAGGCAAGCCAGTAAGTCACTCTCTAATCACTCTGTGGGCATAGTGGAAAAGTAGAATAAAGCTAGACTGACATTCCCTTTAAAGGAGTGTAGTCTAGTTTAATAGGAGTGCTAACCAAGGCTTTTTAAAACCAGTTTAGCGTTAGCAACACTTTCACTGGCTGTGCTGTTCAGAATAAAGCTGTGTTATATCTTTCTATAAATTACACACTGTTTGAAGCAACAGTTTTAACAATATATTTGTAATTGAATGTGAGAGCTCTCATCACAGGCATGTTAGTTGAGAATGTAACATGGCAATGAAAGGATATTGGGGGTGGTGTGCGCAGAGCTATATATTGCTGTGTTAATCAGACAGATAACACAAGTGCTTCAGCTCAGGACCGGGAAAGGCATTTCCAGTTGTTGTCCGCTATCAGATGCACTTCTACTTGTGACGTCTACCTTTACCCTCTCCCTTCATCTCACCCTCTCTCCCTCCTTCCCTCCCTTTCCAACCCTCTCTCCCCTGTCTTTCCTTCCTCCCTTCCTCCATCTCCCTTTGCCTTCTCTCGATCTCTCCCTAACTCTCTTTTTTACTCTCCCACACTATCCCACTCTCCGTCCCTCCCTCTGCAGAGCCCTCCTCATCCAACGCTGATGCATTCCTATCACCAACACACTGACTAACATTCTGAGTCAGGTCCCCATAGAACCTGTTAGCAGTAACTACGCTTCTAATGTCATTGAGACTGTTGATCTCGCTCTCAGAATGTCAAAGACAAAGCACTCAAAACATTTAAACCACAACACAATCTACAGAAACAGACTGAATACATTAATATCAGCTGACACAGCAATACAGAAATACACTCCCAGCTTGATTAGATGTCAACGGCGAACGCTTTTAAACACACACAACAAGCCCGTTGATTCACTGGGATAGGGGACACGCAGCAAGCACAGCTGTGCGCCGAACAGAATGGGATTCAAACCCAAGCCAGGGTGCTGGGTGGGACAGGGGTGGAAATAAGACTCTCATTTCATAGCAGTTTGACCCAGCCCTGGTTTTACTAGGAGTGCAATAAGACACACCTGAGCTTGTTACCTATACACTGGGGTGAATCAAGCTTGTAATAAAACCTGGAATGGGTAAAACTGCTATGCAATAGGAGTCTTATTTCTATCCCTATGTTAGTTCAACTATCTAGACACTGCTGATTCTGTGGAGTTTTAAAAAGACGTCCTGCAAGTTGAGGCATCTACAGAATCCAGTACAGTTAAGTTTAGCATTGCTGGGTAGTGATTTATTTTAAAAGGTGTTAACTCTTAAAAGGTTTGGAAAAAACGTTGTGCTGTAAATAAATCTGTTCATATCCGAGCCTTCTGGATTTTTTTTTGTTTTTGAAGATTTACAAGGAACTTAAAATTAGACAGCGTCAATTTTTTGGCGTTGATGCAGGACGATAGCATGCATGTTGTCTGGTGTAGTGTCCAGTACTAAATAGCAAGCCTGCGAATTCAAATGAATGCCCACAATAATGAGGAGGGTGTGCTGTATTTGCTTTAAAAGCCCGGAGAAAGACTTCTGTTCCAGAACGGCATTTTGGGAGTTGTAGTTCTGTTAGCTAATCATATCATTCCCCAAAATGACGGCGATAGGGAGACCAGTGCAATGCTTAAGGTGTTCCAAAGCCCCCTGCACTGTTTATAAAGAGCGCTGTGCTTTACCGGCCCTGTGTCCCATGGTGTCCATATCGCAGTGATATATGTTCAACATATAATCCTGATTGCTTGATGTTTTTATTCACACATCATAGAACATACAAAGATAAGAACATTCCTGATTAAGAGGAGGCTGTTCAGCCCATCTAAACTCATCCAGTTCCTAATAGCTGATCGATCTCAGAACTTTGTCAAGTCGGGTCTTAAAGGATCCAAGTGTTTCTGCCTCAACAACAGGGCTTGGCAACCCATTGCATACACACTCACCACTCTGTGTGAAGAAGTGTCTCCTTCCTTGTGTCCCCTGTCTGTCTCCACTTAATCATGGGGCAGATAGGGAATGCATTCCTCGATTTTTACTTGGGAGTGTTCACCAGGAGAAAGAGGATTTCTCTTTGGAGTGCTGTAGCGTAGGTAGGTCTGGTCAGTTCACGATCCCTCCTCTTGCAACAAAGCTGTGAATGAACTGAATGGCGTATTGAGGGAAGAGCAGCATTACAGAAAGAAGCTAGGTCTGGAATCACCGGGGAGCTGTGTGCAGGGGATCTCACTCGCGAGTCATTAAAAACAAAGAGAAACTTTCTCAGAGTCTGTGTTTAGGGTCCTCCATCGAAACGTACACTGCAGTGTGAGCTCTGAACCTGAGCTTCTACAAACTTTCATCACAGACTCTGCAACTTCTATAGACTACAATCACATACATTGTTCACAGGGAATGAGGCTGAGGCCGGAGCCGAGCACCCCGGACAAGCCCTGAAGGGTTGTTTGGGGATCTGCTAAAGGGTGAAGTAAGCCCAGCTGCAATCTGTGGGTCTTCATGGTGTATGCTGTTTATGTAATGCATGGAGAGGAACGTGTGTTCAAACCTCAATACCAAACAGCTGAATTTGGGGTATTAGGCAGTGTAATTAGGAACAGTGCAATTCGTCATTGTTTCATTGGATTTTTAATGAATGCAAGAAGATACCAAAATGGGAAAAACACCTGTATGAAAAGAATTAGCAAACTGAGGATAGCGCAGGTCAATCCGCTCAGTGCTGTGTTGTAATGCAGTATAATCCTCAAAGTATTCATCAAATAACTTAAGAGGTCTGTGTTTTCCTCACCATCTACGAAGAAGTATTTGACCATATGAGGAATGCCTGGGAGCATTCCTCATCCTGTGAGGAGAGTGGAGCTGGATTATTAGAGCTGGAGAGGGTGACCCATTGCACTGACAGTGCTCCCTGACACCATTCTTGTCTCCGGTGCTTAAAGAAAGTAATGACAAGCGTTTCCTGGGCACTTTAGCTAATCTCCTTGGCATCCGATAACTGGGAATAGCAGAGAAAGTGTACGTTGTGTAAGTGCCTTGCGCACTTACTCTCACAGTCTCACTGTTGAGAGAGAGCCTGCTTCTGTAAGTGGGCAAGCCAGGACACAGAATAGGGGGGAAGCAGAATAAAAGCATGGCGAAATCATTACACACCATATATTTTAAGGTTTAGAGAAAAAAGAAAGAGGGAGAGAAGGGAAAGAGGTTCAAGTGAACTGGTGCTGCAGTGTGTTCTTGATAATTGTGCTCCTGTACTGTACGGGTGCGTTGATATGACTTTGTTTGTGGAAGAGCTGTAGAGACTGCTACTGCTGTTGCTGGCCTGTACAGGCTTTTAGAAATCATGAAAATGTGTCTCTGTGTTCAGGGAGAGAGAGAGAGAGAGAGAGTGAAGGGGTGATCAGGAGAGAGGAGGGAAAGAGAGTGAAGGGGTGATCAAGAGAGAGGAGGGAGAGAGGGTGAAGGGGTGATCAGGAGAGAGGAGGGAGAGAGAGAGTGAAGGGGTGATCAGGAGAGAGGAGGGAGAGAGAGAGAGTGAAGGGGTGATCAGGAGAGAGGAGGGAGAGAGAGTGAAGGTGTGATCAGGAGAGAGGAGGCAGAGAGGGTGAAAGGGGTGATCAGGAGAGAGGAGGGAGAGAGAGTGAAGGTGTGATCAGGAGAGAGGAGGGAGAGAGAGTGAAGGGGTGATCAGGAGAGAGGAGGGAGAGAGAGTGAAGGTGTGATCAGGAGAAAGGAGGGAGAGAGAGAATAAAGAGGTATAGGTGATTGGGATAGTGGGGGAGGGAGAGATAGAGCAAAGGGGTGATCAGGAGAGAAAAGAAGGGAGAGAGAAAGTGAAGGAGTGATCAGGAGAGAGAACGGAGAGAGAGTGAGGTGGTGATTGGAAGAGAGGGAAGAGAGGGTGAAGAGGTAAATGGAGAGTGAGGAAGAGGAGAGGGAGAGTGTGTGAAGGAGTGATCATAAAGGTGTGGAGACAGAGGGTGAGGGAGAGAGGTTTTAAAGGGGTGTGGATGTGGGTAGTTGGGGCGGAGGTAGAGAGAATGCGAGATGGAGAGGCTGCACAGAGAAGGATAGAGTAAAGAGTGCTGTTTTTCGGTTGGAGGGAGGTCACAGGTCAGGGTCGCAAGCAGACAGGCGTGCCCTGCCTGTCCCTGTCTCTCACCCTGCGGTTGTCCCAGGCTGCATCCCGGACAAGTAACCTGATAAAAATAGCCCTGCAGTGACATCATGCATTCGTGGAGACAAAGGAAGGCAGCGAGCAGACAAAGGGGCTTTAAAAGGCTGTCTTTGGAAGGTCTTTGGCTGCCTCCATTACACTATGCTGACCTCACTCCAGCCACACATCAGAGTCAGGTTATAGGAAGTGTGTCAGGCTGGGGCTCCACAGTATGCAGGGACCAGGATTCCTTCACAAGGACTACAATGCAGGAGGAGAGAACGTCTACGCAGGTACTGTAGCGACCGGCTCCGAGGTACAACTTCCAAGAAGAGCTAATGCTGTTGGTGTTTTCATGGCAATGAAGGCAGGGTGATTGGAAAGGTCTAAGAGGCGGCTGTTTCATTGTGGACTGACCGGCCAGGAACTGTTTAAGTGGGAATGAAACTAAAGAAAGAGAGTGTCGAGCAGTTTTGATTACAAGTTTCAATTTGGGCAGATGGTTTTCTACAGTGTTGTCTGTGAGAGTACTGTTAGTTTACTGTGGTTTAGTTTTGGTTTAGTTTTAGTACTGTTAGTTTACTGTGGTCTAGTTTTGGTTTAGTTTTAGTACTGTTAGTTTACTGTGGTTTAGTTTTGGTTTAGTTTTAGTACTGCTAGTTTACTGTGGTTTAGTTTTGGTTTAGTTTTAGTACTGTTAGTACTGTGGTTTAGTTTTGGTTTAGTTTTAGTACTGTTAGTTTACTGTGGTTTAGTTTTGGTTTAGTTTTAGTACTGTTAGTTTACTGTGGTTTAGTTTTGGTTTAGTTTTAGTACTGTTAGTTTACTGTGTTTTGGTTTAGTTTTAGTACTGTTAGTTTACTGTGGTTTAGTTTTGGTTTAGTTTTAGTACTGCTAGTTTACTGTGGTTTAGTTTTGGTTTAGTTTTAGTACTGTTAGTTTACTGTGGTTTAGTTTTGGTTTAGTTTTAGTACTGTGTTTACTGTGGTTTAGTTTTGGTTTAGTTTTAGTACTGTTAGTTTACTGTGGTTTAGTTTTGGTTTAGTTTTAGTACTGTTAGTTTACTTCGGTTTAGTTTTGGTTTAGTTTTAGTACTGTTAGTTTTCTGTGACACAGCTTGCCTCTGCTTTACCACAGTTTACCGTGCCTTTGCCATGGGATCTCAGCAGTAAGTGTTTTGGAGGGCTGGATAATTTTTGCCATTGGGGTTAAATCTAAACTAGGTTCAAAGGGAATGCTCAAATAATAGTAAGTATTATTATTACTGTCATTTTTTATTCGTTTTTTGTATTAAACATATCATTTGCCAACTTAAATGTATCATTGATATGGGTAAAGAATAGATACCAGGATATGGGCTGAACCCAGATCACAATTATTTAATATAGGACGAGTTAAAGAATGATTTTTGCACCAAACGCTAAGACTTAACCCTAACGAGTGGAGCCCACTCTTTCCTCCTCCCCTAGAAATCTCTCTCCTTCTTAAAGTTAACCCTGGTATACTGCGATAAAAGCACAGCAAAGTATTATACAGCAGAGTAAGAATGTGTTTAGAGCAGAAGGAAGGAAGCAGTTTTTTACACAGAGAGTTATAAATGTGCAGAGTGTGTAAACTTATTTGGAAGAATGCTAAACAAACAGGAGCTGCAACACACGGGTATCGCCTAGCATGAGAACCCACAGCAGTGCTAGGTTAGATATTTATAGAGCATGAGCGCTGAGATTTATTGTCACCCATTTGCATCATACATAATCTGAAGCAGCTGTCTGCCTCCATCCGGATGAAATACTGTCCTGGTGATGGGATGGTTTGTTTAAATTTCTTTTAATAGCTTTGTACACTACGTTTTAAACAGTGCTGGCTTTAGGAGTGCCAACCATGGTACTAAATCAATTTCAGTCTCCTTTTAGAGCCCCTTAATCGTTCTGGAGGTTGCAAGTTAGAGCCCTGCGGAGTGTTTTGACTGACTTATTGATTATTTTGGACCTGATATTTGTATCAAATTGAGTGTTTTTTGGATTATGGACAAATGCAATCAGAAATGTTTATAGGAGGATAAGGGTGTATGCTGGGTGAAGATTGGAGAAAAATCAACTAAAAGGAACATGGGACAACTGTTGGTTTTCCAAATGCCCCTTCTTTTAGGATAACAGGGATGGAAATAAGGCTCCCATTACATAATGCTTTGATACATTCCTGGTTTCACAAGGAGTTTAATCAGACACACCTGAGTGAAAGGAAAATATGAAATAGGTATAATTCCAGAAAGCGTGTTTATTGCATCTTTTTTACTAAAACTAAAAGAAAATAAGTTTGATTGTTACAGCACAGGGAGAAATAGGGACCATTAAAAAAAAGTTTTGCAAGAGGGGTATAATGGCATGAGTTTATTAAGGGGAGTTTAATAACGGGAGATTGTTGCTGGGAGTTTATTAAGGGGCGTCTATTAAGCGTGGGTCCTGTCTGTTGCAGAGCTGCACCGGAGCGAGAGCGTGCAGGAGAAGCAGGTGAAGGAAGCCCGTTCCAAGTGCCGCACCATCGCCTCGCTGCTCACCGCAGCGCCCAACCCACACTCCAAGGGCGTGCTGATGTTCAAGAAGCGCAGGCAGCGCTCCAAGAAGTACACGCTGATCAGCTTCGGCAGCGTCGAGGAGGACATGGAGGCGGGAGAGGAGGATGAGGAGGAGGGGGAGGGGGCCCTCCCCACCAGCGAGTCTGAGTTCGACGAGGAAGGCTTCTCCGCAGCCCCTGACGCAGACCCTGTCTGGGACAGCGACTACCTGGACATCCTAGAGAGGAAGAAGACCCCCACCCAGACTCCGCAGGGACCCCCGCAGGGCCTGCTTGGCACCGTGGGGAAAGGGGCGCACCTGTATGAGCAGCAGCAGAAGAGACGCGCCGAGGAGAACTCTGTCAGTGAGGCGGCCCGGCAGGGAGAGCAGGGGACACAGGGGAACCAGGGGACCCCCACAGCTGTTCCCTCTGTGTCGTCAGCCCAGCCGCCCCCCAGCTTTAGCATGATGAACGGAGACGCCCCCCCGGCCATGCGTCCTGATCTGGTGAAGTCCCCACCCGCCCCTGCTCCTCCTGCTCCCCCGGATCATTCTGTACCGGGTGCCTTCTCAGTGCCGGCCCAGCAGCATGCCAGCTCTCTGCTGGACACAACCAACCGGACCGCCCGCCCCTTCACCCCGGGCTTTGTGGGGGGACGCTCTGCCACGGCTCCTGTGGTCTTCCGCCCGGGAAAGAAAGCTGCCATCCCCACCCCCCAGCAGCAGTCGCCCCGGTGCCCCCGCCCTTCTCCCCCCTCCCTCCCTCTCCACCTCCTCCCTCTACATTACGCAAGGCCAGCAGCAATCACCACACAAGTCCAATTCTTCTCCCCCATTCCTCCTGCTCCGGTGACTCCTAGAGCCCCTCAGGGGGTCACCTCCCCTCTCCCTCCCACTCCCTTTTCTCCTCCCCCCATGTCAATGGCTTCCTTCTCTTCCATGACTCTTAGAGCCCCCCTGGAGGTCACCTCCCCTCTCCCTCCCACTTCCTTCTCTCCTCCCCCTATGTCGACAGCCTCCTTACCTTCCTATCTCTCCGCTCCTTCTGTTAACGGTGCCAAGCCTGTGCCATCTTCCTCCACTCTCACCCCTGTGTCCACCCTCACCCCTACCTCTGCCTCTCTCGCCACTCTCCCTGCCTCTGTAAACCCGGCCTTCCCTGCCCCTTTCATGTCCTCTTCCTCCGAAGCCTTGGCCTCCCGAGAGCAGCGCATCTCCGTCCCCGCGGCCCGCACTGGGATCCTGCTAGAGTCCCGCAGGAGAGGCACCAGGAAATCAATGTTCAGCCTGCCGGAGGAGAAGCCGAGCCACTCGCCCAACCCGGTGCTGCTGTCCCTGGTGCAGAACCTGGACGAGAAGCCGCCCAAGGGTGGGGAGGCCGGGTTTGAGTCTGGCCCTGAGGAGGACCTGCTGAATCTGGGGGCCGAGGCTTGCAACTTCATGCAGGCGCAGAAGCACAGGACCCCGCCGCCTGTGGCCCCCAAACCCCACTTGCGGGCCCCTGAGGTCCCCCAGATGGGCGGGAAGGGGGCAGAGCTGTTTGCGCGTCGACAGAACCGGATGGACAGGTTTGTGGTGGGAGGAGGAGCCCCTGGGCAACAGCAGCAGCTGTCCTCCTCAAAGCAAGACCGGCCAAGAGCCCCTTCTCCCACCCCCTCCCTCCCTGTGCATTGGAAATACTCCCCCAATATCCGTGCCCCGCCTCCCATCAGCTACAACCCCCTGCTGTCCCCCTCCTGCCCCCCTGGAGCTCAGAAGGGCAGCAAGACCGGGGCTAATCAACCGGCGACATGGAGTGGAAGGAAAGCCACACCCCAGAAACAGTGTATCCAAGCTTTGGATTTCATGAAGAGGCAGCCGTACCAGCTCAACCCGGCCATGTTTGGGGGTGTTGGGGGTTCACAGCAGCAGGTGCAGCAACAGGCAGCCCCTATGCTGGGCAGCTCCCTCACCCCTCCGCGGCAGATCCCGGTCAAAGCCGCCCGCGTCTACGAGATCAAGCGCTTCTCTACACCCACGCCGATGTCTGCGCCCCCCTCGCACTCACCCACCGTGATCGTGCCGCGCTCCGCCACTACCCTGGGGGAGCCACTGTGGCGATCGGATATCTGCTCGCCGCCACCTCCAGTCTACTCCACTCCCACCCCACTCACTCCCTCTGCTCATCCCACTCCCACCCCACTCACTCCTTCTGCTCATCCCATTCCCACCACACTCTCTCCCCCTTCTCTCCCTGCTACTCTTGTGTTCCAAACCAGTTCCCCCCTAGCTCCTGCCCCAGCTCCTGCCCCTGCCCCTCTCTACCCCTCTTTCCAGGCTGCCAAGCAGTTCAAGAGTGCTCCCGAGCTCAGCCCTCTGCCTGCCTTCAAGGCGGTGGTCTCCTCCAGCCCCCAGGGGAGCCAGGTGCCCCAGCGATTCCAAGTCTCCAGGATTGGGAATAAAGCCAATGTGTGGAGACCGGGCTCCGTACACTATTGAGTCATGCCATTACTGGCACAGTCTCCCACACGCACACACACACACACACACACACACACACACACACACACACACACACACACACACACCACACACGCACACACACGTACACACAATCCCCCCCACCCCTCACACACACTGACACACACACACACACACACACACACACACACACACACACACACACACACACACACACCCCACACCACACACACACACACACACACACACACACACACACACACACACACACACACACACACACACACACACACACACACACACACACACACACACACACACACACACACACACACACACACACACACACACACACACACACACACACACAAACACACACACACACACACACACACACACACACACACACACACACACCACACACACACACACACACACACACACACACACACACCCCCACCCCTCACACACACACACACACACACACACACACACACACACACACACACACACACACACACACACACACACACACACACACACACACACACTGTGTGCACTGTGTAGTATATGCAGGAGATATACCATGGGTCTCAACTTCAGTGCATGATTTGGCTCAGCTTGTTAATTATTAAGGTTTTATATAGAATATAAATACAATTATGCAATAACTAAAAAAAGAATGTATTAAATAAGTAGAATGTGTGTGTGTGTGTGTGTATAACTAGATATAAATATATATTTCAGCACATAAAAAAAAAGTCTGGCAGAGAGTTTAAGATGGTTTTTTTGTGGCAAATAAACGTGCCCTTACCGGCAACTACATCTTAATTTGAAAATATTTTTATATATTAAACACATTTTTGTACCCCAATTTCACAAAATAAAAAAAACAACACCTAGTCACAGATTGGAACCCCTTTGAGAGAAAGGTGAAAGATAGGAATGAGAGGCAAGTGAACTACAGGAACCCACACATCTAGAGAGGCGCTTTGCATATCCACGTATACTACAAGAGGCACATTTACACTGGGGGAGAGGGGGGTGAACAGGGGAGACTGAGGAAAAGCAAGAGGACTGCCCGGGGTCAAAGATCCACCCCAACCTGTCCAGGACCGTCTCCAGCGAGCCACTGAGCTTTGAGTTTGAAATGCTGCAACACCCATCACCTTGTCTTTCCTAAATTTAACACAATATATATAAGCGGCATGATGAGGTTGTTTGGAATTGTTAATAATAATATTAATATTAAGAAGGATTGTAGTTATGGTAATAGCTGTGATGACGTACTGACGTGACTTAAAGGCGATGAGGAACAATGGGCTTTTCTACATGGAGGTGGTGGGGGGGGAGCAGGCAAGAGGAACGCTGCTGTGGTTAAAAAATGGTGCGTTCCTTGCCTGAGCTGCACCATTTAAAGGTATCACTTTTTCAACCTCCCCTAGTACTTTCTTTCTTTGTTTCAAGTGCCTCCTGTATCCCAGAACCTCAGTAAAGGACGCAGCACAGCTGGGTTGTGGACTTTTCCAGTTCCATCATTACTGGAGCTATGGGGCAGGAGGATAAGAACCAGATATCATTCATAAATGAAAATACAAGCTTGCTATAACATGTGAGACCTGCATAGAAAATAGAGGGCCATTATTTAATCAGCTGTTAACCACTGGAGGTACCTCCTTTTGTTTCAGTAAGGTGAGTGTGCCTTTTGTCAGCACTCTCTGTTAGAGATCCCGCAGCTGATCAATTCTATGAGCCCCCCCCCCCTTTGAAGACAGCAGTACGTGCTTTGGAAAGACTGTGTTGAGTAGAGCAGATGCAGGAGGATAGCTGAAGGGTGAAGCCATTCTGTGACGACCATCCTTCTCTGACACACGTTGCAGTTGTGGGACTTTGAAACAGAGCACTATTTTGTGATTATGATTGTTATTATTATTTCTTTTTTTTTCTGCCTCACATAACTACAGTTTAGCTGCCTGCTCTTTTTTTCCTTGTCTAATTTTTTTTTTTTTTTTTTTTTTTGGAGTGTTTTCCTGGATAGACGCTGGTTTATATGCTATTGTGTTTTCCAAGGCAGATACAATGGTGCTTTGTAGTAAAATGAACTATTAATAAAATAAAAAAAAATGAAGACACAAATTAAAAGGCTGCTGGTGTGAAAATAAAACTTCAAAAGCGATTGGAAAGATGTGATGATTGAAAGGGCTTGTGAGGACAGCGCAGCAGTGCCACTGAGGAAGGACTGGGGAATGCAACGGAAAGAGACAGTGAAATAAAGAGAGTTGAAAAAACAATCTTACGTGTTGTGTGTTTGGATTTTCTACCTACTGCGTGTGTCTCTCTGTGTGTGTCTGTCTACCTTAACATGAGTTGAGATTCTATGTTACAATTATGGGTCAGATGGACTTTTGCAACACAGCTCTAATACGTTCACTGGGTTCGACTGAGCAGGTATGAAAGAAATACAAATAAAGAACGGAGACAGTCTTCTTAAGTTGTAATTTTTCTGCGACGCCCCCACCGTTTGAGAGCCCCTGCACTGCCTGCATGCACTAATCTTTATACAAGATTACTAGCATGGATCTTAGGAAAAAACCCCATGGTTTGAAAAATAACATTGGTCAGTGAGCCCCGGAAATAATGATCTAAAAATGAAACAGCAATAGAGGATTATTCAGGACACCCAACAGGGTACTAAGGAACGAAATATCAGGGCATTGCAGATGTATATATGAGTCATTGTTTAAGCCTACTGTTATGTTCACAATGTAGATACGAACTTGATTCATACGTGGAGATGTTGCCCATGTTATATTTCCATCTTCTGACTTGAGTGTTTCATCCACGTTAGAAGCAATGGGCTGGTGGGGAGAGTTTGATTTTCCACCATGGCAGATTCAGTGTGGGTATCTTCAGACTCATCAGAGGATTATTGTCTTCAGTTCCTGACACTTCCTCTTCAGCTTCACTGTCTCTGTCCAGCTCTGCTGAAATGTATTGGTCTGATAATCACATCAGCTGCTCCTTGTTTAACCTCTTCATCAGAGAGATGCTGTTACTGGCAGAGAAAAAGCCTCTACTAGCATCATAATAATAGTAATAATACAAATATAACAACAATAAAAGACCAAGCGAAAGCATTTTATTTTCTTCCTGCATACAAAGCTACATATAAATAAATATCTTTATTTAGCACCTTTCATAGTGGACAGCCATCACAAAGCCTTTTATAGAGGTAGGCTGTGAACTATGCATGCAGAGTCACTTACAATAAGACACTGATTAAACATCTCATCCACAGAATGGAGCACAAGGAGGTTAAGTGATCTGCTCAGGGTCACACAGTGAGTCAGTAGCAGAGATGAAATTTGAACCAGTGACCTTCTGGTTACAAGCCCTGAACTTTAATCATTGACCCACACTGCCTCAAAACCTTGGGTCACATGGACCTGTGGAATTATGTTTGTATTCAAGAACAGCCCTAACAAAAAAAACTCCAAGTTCTTCTTTTCTGTTTTTAACTTTGTGACTACAACCCTAGGAAAAATATTCAAATAGTATATTAAAATAACCCTTAAGATCAGTAAATTGGCACAGTAATTTAGCAATTTTCCCCTGTGCTTTCCCATGGTTATGCAATGCATTTACCATAGTTTACCCTGGTTTGCCATGTTTTTTATAATTTAAGCTTTACCATACCTCTCTGTGTTTTACAATGCTTGCCTATGCTTTACCATATTTTCACTGTGCTTTATTACACTGCACTATGCTTCTACTGTTGGAAATGTTTGCATTGGTCAACCACAAGATGGTACTATTGCTCATGGATGACAATGCTTGTGTTGCTCACTTGAGAGCCCTTAGAGGGAGGCTATCTGATCATCTGAGCTGCAGGGAGATAACCTCCTGCTACTGCAGGTACTGTGTCTGTCTCGTTTAGTTTGCAGAGTGACGGGGCTGCAAAGAAGGGTCCTTGACTTTACAGAGGGGTCGTACATGAACCATGGTAAAGCAAAGGAAATGCATAGCATTCTGCTAGGGAAAAGCACAGGGAACATACAAAACTACCAGGTGAACTGTCCAGGGGTTGTGCGAGAGAGCGAGAGAGAGGAGTGTGCTTCAGACGAGCGAGGGACAGGGGAGGGCTGAGATAGATTGCTCATCGGTCAGTACAGCTCTGCCAGGAATCTCTATTTATAGAAACTGGATGAGAGGGAGGAGCTGTTTATGTCTCCTGCCTTCCCCCAACCCTCCATATCCAAAATATTTTATTTTCCCAGACTTCATTAGGCTTTACCATAATAATTTACCATGTGGGATTTACCCAGCTTGCTTGTGCAATATACAGTATCTTACCATGCTTCCCCTATGCTCTTCAAAACTTAGGTAGACTTTTACCCTGGGTTACCGCAGCCTACCCTTAACATTTATACCCCCATGCTGTCTACTGTAGTTTACAATTTTTTTAAATATGCTTTACCGTACCTCTCTGTGCTTTTACAAGGCTTAGCTATGCTTTACCAAGCTTTATCATACTTCAATATGTTTTTACTGTGGGAAACTTTTATAAGGGTTGTGCCTACCTTCTAACTACCTTAGACGATGTAAACAAACAAACGAAAGGGCAAACACAGTGCCCTCTACATCCTCTCTCCATCAACACCTGCTGGTAGGAGGCTGTTACTGCAGGCTCCTCGGTCCTCACTGGGTTAGCCACAGTCGTGGATCCAAGGCATCTTCAGCAGGCACCCTCCCCTTCTATATTTAACGCAGTTCCCAAGTATTTATGTATGTGTCCGTGTGCGTTTCGCTCTTTTTGAAGTTCTCTTGGCACTCAATAAATGCTGAGCAAAGGTTGTTTCCCTGCCTGCCTCTGAGGGAGACGCTGGGTTGGCCAGTGGCCAGCAGTGTGGCTCAAGGAGGCCGTGAGCACTGCTGGACTGACGGAGGAAGGGCGCGGTGAGGGAGGGGCAGCACCACACCCCCACAGCACAGGGGTGCCATGTTGTGAGGATATGCTGGACAGCAAAGGCATCCTTGCCTTTAACACGTCATTGTGTTTAATATTAACGCTGAGTGGCCCACCTAATAAAAGCATGGCTGCCTACTGACCTGTAAGTGTGCTTCACATTCCGATTGAGCATTTCAAATAGGGGAGCAAAATGTAGATCAAATTGGGAAAAATAAATTCCCTTCTAAAAGTTTACCACAGTATTTGTGCATGCTATTTGTTTTACCATGCTTTTCTCATGGCTATAGTCTGCATTTACCATAGTTTACGCTGGTTTGCCATGATTATTAATATGCTTTACCATACCTTTTTAGTCTTTACAATACCTACCTGTGCTTTACACTGCTTTCACAATGCTTTATTACATTTTTACTGTGTGCATAAAACTACAGTTTTAAACAAGCTGTTATAACTGTAGTGTAAACCTGAGGCTTTTGTTTGATGTAAACACCCAAGTCTGAGTTGAAAATGCACCTTTCTTCAACAGGTGCACATTTGAAAAGGGTGCTGATTCATTTTCTCAATGCCATTTTCAGCTCTTCCCAGACTTGCTCTTTCTTTCTCTCCTTCCTTCTCCCCTTCTCCCCCCTCTCCCGCTCTCCATCCTCCCCTCTCCCCTCTCCCTCTCTCCCTCCTTCTCTTCCTCTCCCCCTCCTTCTCTCCCTCTCCCCCTCTCCCCCTCTCTCTTCTTCCACCTCTCTCTCTTTTGCTCCTGTTCTATATATAGATCCATGATGCATCTACAAGAAAGTATCTGTCTCCTGACTTGCCTGCCCTTTTACCAGCACTTAGTGCTGCGCAGACCCCCACGGACTGTGATGAAGAGAGGCCAGCCTCAGGATTTCTTTGCCTCTTTGCCTATTTATTTATTGAGTCATTGATTGATTTCTGCCCCTTTCTTGAAACTTTTTTTTAAAACTTTTCTCAAGAAGGATTCTCAACTCCAAGTAAGTTTTTTTTTTAAACAAGCTTATTTGCAAACTGCATGCTTTCCTAGGAAGGGAAAACAACGAAAAGGGCATCTGTAAAAGTATAAACAGTTCTAAAGGAATACATTGCCAAGCAGGTTCATAACGATGCTTTTCACTGCCTGCCGTCAGTAGTAAATGTGCCACTTGCGTCGTGTGCTAAGCGTCATATTTAAATGTTTTATGAATCTATTTTATTTTTAAGAGGTAACCGCATACAGGTATGTGTTTTTCTGTTTACGTGCACGTCTTAAACTCCGGATTAGGTGTGGGAATTTGCTGATCATGCAGCTCAGCTCCCCGCAGCGTCTTTATATAGCTCTCTGAGCCAGGATTACCCATCTGGGGAAACCTGACCCGGATAGCTGGACTGTGAGGCTTTCGCTTTCCACTCACGGCTCCACAAGCTAGGGCTTGACGTTTCTGGAGTTTCTGTAAATCCAAACTTAGCTATCTGTGTGTGTGTGAGTGCATGCCTGCGTGTGCGTGTGTGTGTGAGTGCGTGCGTGTGTGTGTGTGTGCATGTGTGTGTGAGTGCATGCCTGCGTGTGCATGCGTGCGTGCGTGCGTGCATGTGTGCATGTGTGTGTGAGTGCATGCCTGTGTGTGCGTGTGTGTGTGTGTGCGTGCGTGTGCGCGCGTGTGTGTGCGTGCATGTGAGCGCGCACGTGTGTGTGCGCTCGTGCGTGCGCATGTGTGTGTGTGAGTGCGTGCGTGCCTGCGTGCGTGTGCGCGTGCGCGCATGTGTGTGTGTGTGTGTGTGTGTGTGTGTGTGTGTGTGTGTGTGCTAACCGGACCTTATTACACAATAGTGACTGTACAGTGTGTGTATGTTAACAAGGCCCATATTACATAATAATATTTGTATTTTGTGTGTGCATTAAAAGCTCCATCTAACACAATGATGATTGTTCTGCTACAAAGAACTTTTGGTGTAAGGGCCACTGTATTTTATTGAGTAGGATGAATAAAAGGACAAACTCTGAGGGTTCGGCAGTCAGGTTGTACATATTAACCATCAGGAATCCAAGACAACACGTACGGCTTTCCAACTGGTTTGAATCAAAGCATTTACTGAGTAAACATACTGCTTGCAATGCATAGGACTGATACAGCATAAACAGAGATTCTTGTGAATACTGACGTGGTCACAAATCCACCATCCTCTCCACCCTGCTCCATTTCTCACTCCCAGAGAAAAGGAGCGGCATACCCACAGTAGAGTAACAAAGCACAGAGCTGCTTGTACAGTAAAAGCATGTTTTAAAGATAAGGTGCACAGGTTAATTACACTGCACAGTTACACTCACCCCAGCTTCTTACTCCAGTGTGTAATGTACACCTATTACAGTGACAGGAAGATGTAACTGCCTGGGAAGCCCAGTGACAGACAGCTACAGGCAGCTCATTAAAGCTTCCCAGGTCTATTTAATAGATCTTTCCATGTTCTATGACAGGATGTAATGCTCTGATTGAATCAGCCCCCAGGTACTGTACTATAGCATTGCATTTCATTTATAATCCACAAGGTTTCCTATGAATTTGCTTCTTCTACTTGTTCTTTTCTTTACAGTCAGCAGCCATGCCTCTGTCCAGGACCCCAGCACCCAACAAGAGGAAAAAGTCCAGGAAGGCGATCTCCGAGATCACGCAGGAAGGTGAGGGAACTCTGGCTTTGCAGATCAGACACGTTCACCTCACACTGTCTCTACCGCGCAGCATGCTGTCCATTCATACCAGGAAAAAGGCTCTGGGAACAATTGCAAACTGGACATGGCTAAGAGCTCACACGATTTGCTTATAGATTGCTGTTTCATTGTTGTAACCTCCTTGATTTACTCTGTGTAAAATAACCCACCTGGAACTGGTCCGGGTTACTCATCTATCCTGGTGGAATAAAGACAGTACTGCACGCACATCCATGGTGTCTCCTCTACGTGTTTCTAAATGTAGTTAACGTACCTGTGTTTTGAAGTGTGTGTGTGTGTGTGTGTGTGTGTGTGTGTGTAATACGTTGAATCACTGTGATTGTGTCAGAATGAAACTCCATGCATTTTTTTCACATTCAGTACTGCTCAGTGAGTATTTGTGTTTTACCGGCTCTCATATTACCAGGCCTCATTCCAGGTTATTCAGCCTCATCCTCACTGGTGGAGTAACTGCAGGACTCTATGAACGCCCATGCTGTCTCCTCTGTATATAACTGCAGGACTCTATGAACGCCCATGCTGTCTCCTCTGTATATAACTGCAGGACTCTCAACGCCCATGCTGTCTCCTCTGTATATAACTGCAGGACTCTATGAACGCCCATGCTGTCTCCTCTGTATATAACTGCAGGACTCTATGAACGCCCATGCTGTCTCCTCTGTATATAACTGCAGGACTCTATGAACGCCCATGCTGTCTCCTCTGTATATAACTGCAGGACTCTATGAACGCTCATGCTGTCTCCTCTGTATATAACTGCAGGACTCTATGAACGCCCATGCTGTCTCCTCTGTATATAACTGCAGGACTCTATGAACGCCCATGCTGTCTCCTCTGTATATAACTGCAGGACTCTATGAACGTCCATGCTGTCTCCTCTGTATATAACTGCAGGACTCTATGAACGCCCATGCTGTCTCCTCTGTATATAACTGCAGGACTCTATGAACGCCCATGCTGTCTCCTCTGTATATAACTGCAGGACTCTATGAACGCCCATGCTGTCTCCTCTGTATATAACTGCAGGACTCTATGAACGCCCATGCTGTCTCCTCTGTATATAACTGCAGGACTCTATGAACGCCCATGCTGTCTCCTCTGTATATAACTGCAGGACTCCATGAACGCTCATGCTGTCTCCTCTGTATATAACTGCAGGACTCTATGAACGCCCATGCTGTCTCCTCTGTATATAACTGCAGGACTCTATGAACGCCCATGCTGTCTCCTCTGTATATAACTGCAGGACTCTATGAACGCCCATGCTGTCTCCTGTATGCATTTCTAAGTATAGTTAACACACATGTGTTTTGGAGTGTGTTCCCCTGATCCCAATGACTGTGGTTTTGCGTTTGTTTTGCAGTGTTTGATGAGGGAGAGCTGAACCTGGGGAAGAAGATCAGCACTCCCAAAGACATCATGCTGGAGGAGCTGTCTCTGCTCGGGAACAAGGGCTCCAAGATGTTCAAACTACGGCAGAAAAGGGTGGAGAGGTTCATCTGGGAGAACAACCCTGACATCTTCAATGATGGGTCCATGGTAGGGATGCTAGTCAGGATTCATGATAAAACACACTGCACATGGTGACAAATCCTTGAAAATTTCAGAGGCTTTGGAAACTTCAATATATCAGTTGTAGCCGTCAGTGTGTAATGAACTCTCTCCCAATCTGAGACTTTGAGTAATACATACGCCATGCCCTTTAATGGAGCCAGGCTCTTTTGGGCACAGTAGACAGACAGGAAGTACCTCTACAACTGTGGCAAAAGTTTTGCATCACCCAATAGAATGAACTTATTTTTCTTCATAAAGTCAAATGAAACCTGCTGAATAATGTTACGTTAACATATTGAATTACATACTGCTTTATAGTTTTCCATATACCTCACAAAAAACTGACAAAAATTCAAACATGAGATACCATGGTGGCTTCCAGTATACTTTTGCGATAGCATTTTGTAGTTTCTTTGATAACATGATGTTAAATAAAAGATCTAAATTATATTCATATAGTTTTTTTTTTTTTTAAAGTATGTCTCAATCCTACAATTCTGGGTAATGCCAAACCTTTGGCCATAGCTGTAGATTGTGCTAGTGATGTTGCTATACCTTACATTATAAAGATTGGAGCCCAAACCTTGACATGACTCATAATCAAAGGAAAACAACACCAACGAGTGTACAATTACTAAAACTGATAAGAAACGGCATGAGACTACAAGCCAAGGAATCAGATGCCTGAGCTGCTTATCTCTGATGCTGGTAACTTTATTGAGTGCATTTATACTTTCCAAAAATCATTGCAACAATGCTGATTTGGAGTAAAAGGCTTTCAAAATGTACTAGTACATCCTTAGAACTTGGAATCACTTCACATTTAGAGGATTTTGGGGAGTATTCAATTGATCCAAACTTGTTCTGTTGTTCTGCTTGCCTTGCTCTTCCAGGACAGTTTCCAGAAGTTTGTGCCGAGCCTGGGTGGTGCGATGCAGTCTGGCCACAGCATGATGGATGTGGGGGGTCAGCTGGTCAGCGGTCAGGTGGTGGGCCAGGCGGGCACAGGGAGGCAGCAGCAGGCGCCAGTCCCTCCTCCCAAACCAGGCATGGGTGGGGCTGGGGGAGGAGCTGGAAGGGCTGGGGGAGGAGCTGGAGGGGCCGGAGGAGGAGCTGCAGGGTCTGTCACCGTGCAGTCCAGCCAGGGACATGGTGAGTACCAGGGCTGGACCATTCAGTATAGCTGAATCGAGATACACCCTTATTATTAGTGTATTGGGAAAGATGGATGATATGATGATAGATGCTTGTGATCAAAGGAGTAGTTACTTATAGTCTTACAATTTATAGCTGGTACGAATGCTCATGCCCATTAAGCTTTTGTCATCCATAACTATAAAAAAAACCACTTCATAGTTCTAAACTAAAATAAACTTGATGAATTCAATGACAAAGATTTCTACTAGAAGTATTTTTCAGTGTTTGTCATTGAATTAATTTAATTTCTTTTGGTATTCCTCATTTAAGTATTTTGCCATTTAAATGCCCTTAATAATAATTGTATCCTATGACACATCATATAAGATTATAAGCTGCATCGTGACTCACTTTCTGTGAAAGCCTGTATATCGTATGACTGAGCGTTGATAGTTATTGGAGAATAACTTCAGCCTGTTGGTTTGTCTGGTTACTACACTTGAACAGCATGTGACTTTAAAAGTTTGGTATAAATTATGTTTCTGAATGGCTTCTGCTGATTTGACATGAGAATGGATTATATTGATATCGTATGATAGGATAATGAATTCCTAAGATCTCTTGTGATATGAGAATGGAGTCTGGTGATACCCCCAGGTGAGGGTGAAGGTCATCAGAATGCAGGGAAGGGCGGGTCAAAGCAGAGCATTACCTTGGTGAGGACTTACATATCTCCGTGGGAACGGGCAATGAAAGGGAACGCGGAGCTAACAGCCACCATGAGAACCAGCATGCCAGGGCCCTGCATCCACAAGAACCTGGTGGAGTACAAGAGCTTCAACAGGTAGAGAGCGCCCCCCCATGGGACAGAGACACCTTTCACATGCTAAACAGAGAAATATTCAGGATCCCCAATCACAAACCCCAACTCAGGAACTTGATGATCAAATGAGAGTCAAAAAGACATTTATTCCAAATGTGCAATCTGAAATGAAAAAGGTTTTTGATTTCTTTTTTCTTTAAATTTAGAGTGACCAATTACTATTTTTATTTATAGTCCCCCCAATTTGAAAATGTCCGATTATGTTTTTTTCCCACACGGCAGTGAGTCTCCACCCAGCACAGATGTTCTGAGGGCGTGTGAGCGTCCTCCGATCTCACAAGCCTGAAGCCAGAATCGCTTTTACGCTGAGCAATCCAGGGCAGAGGTGGGCGGGCTACTGATCTTGGAGAACAGAGATCAGCCCTGCTTTTATCCACTCTGAATGTGTCTGGCCAGTAGGGTTCGCTGTTGTGCGATGAGGAGAAATGATTCCCATCCCACACCCCTGGGAGCATCAGAGCCAATGTGACGCCCCCTTCGGAGTTCTCAGCAAAGTTCCGCCTCTTTGCACTGGCGCTGTCCAGGCTTTATGACATCCTTACACTGGATTAGCCACTTGGGGACCCCAAGTTTTTAGATCTCTGAGCTGTTTATCTGAGCCTCATTGGGTGTGTTGATAATAAAGATTAGGAGACTGGAGAATTGTAAGATGTTTTTGGGAAACAAAATTATTACAGTACCATCCAGAACACAATACACTGGTTTCCTAAAATGTGAAATAAACTTGCATGTCAGCAGATAACCCAGTGGGGCGGGCATGCGAGACGTTATTATTCGGTTTCAGAGTGGTGTGTAGCTGAGTGCCTGTGTTGTACAGTGTGGTGTTTTCATCTCTATCGGTTAGTGGATCAGTAAGAGCTCTGAATGTGTCTGTGCCTTTGTTTTGTGCCCCCCCCTCCCCTCCCCCTGAGTGCCCGCTCTCCCTCCCCAGGACCGCCATGCCCTTCGGGGGGTACGAGAAAGCCTCCAAGCTGATGACCTTCCAGATGCCGGAGTATGACACTGCGCCGGAGGAGCCAGAGCACCCTGCGATCTACCAGCTTGACATCAACTCCCGCCCCTGCTTCAACCGCACTCCCATAGGCTGGGTGGGAAGCGGGGAGCCCTGCCAGCTGCCTGTGGATCTGAAGAGTGTGCCTTTCGAAGGGGAGACCGACGACCTGTGAACGACACCACGCTGACAAATAAACACGCTCACACACTGACACACACAATGACACACCTAGACACACATCAATGCACACACACACACACACAATGACACATACATAAACACACACACTGGCACACAAACAAACACATGAACACGCATTGACACACAGACAATCACATGTGAACACACACAGACACACACACAAACATGCACACACACTAACACACGAAAAACACACACGCATGCACACAACATGTCCCTTTGTAGCTTGACGCTTCATTTATTAGTGCTCAGATGAATGTCTGAATATTCGCTCTATTTAATCAGCTAAAAGAAAGGGTTTAGTAAAGCATGGTAAAGTAAAGGCTTCAATATTCACATATGTTTGCTTGGGCACTAATATTCCCTGAATACATTATTTTATTACCCTAAAGGTCTTAATGATATCATCTTGTATACAAGAATGTCCTTTAGCCCCCACCACCCTCTCCAAACAAATCAATATATATTTCTATATTTCTGTAGGCTTTATAAAAGACTTTATCACCCAGGGGAACCATGCAAACCAGACCCTTCTTAGGTGAACCGCTAGTGCAATAATTCTAATTATGATTATGATAATAATAATGAATAGCACTGCTAATGAAAAGGATATGAATGTTATAAAGAGTTTTGGAACGGTAGTTTTGTTCTCTTTAAGTGTGTGCCCTGCACTGCCTTGCCGGTCCTATAGGGAAGGTCGCAGATTAAACATTAGAGATTGTGAGGCGCTGCTGCTTTAAATGGGTAAGCCTTTCCAAATCAGTAGCACAAGAACTTGTTTCAAGTAGTTTTTTGTATGTGGTTCCAGGTTTCATTTATCACTTTGATTTATCTTGCCACTTCCACACTATAGGTCATTTCCTCTCTGCGCAGCAGGTATTAGAGCCCCACGTGCTGAGCCTCTTTTTGTTGGGGACCCTAAAACCTGCTGCACAGACATGAAATGACTCTACAGTGTTGGGGGCAGGATAAGGCTCTTCAACTATAAAGGGAATAAAAAGTCCTGGAAAAGAAGAAAGGTAAACAGTGAAGAGTCAGGGGTGTGCAAGAATGTTGATTAAAGTGTTGGTTAGATACAACAGAAGAATGGCAGCCCCTCACTAAGGCAAGCTCACTCAGCTACCTTCTACACTAGCACTCTGTCTAGGTCTCACTCTTACCACTGGAACATATCAAAAAGAATGTCAAGAAACTTCAGATGGAAATGCATCTGTCTTCTTTTTCTTCTTTATTAAATGTAATAAACATTGTAAAAAATCTATTTTCTTGTTGTTTCTTTTTTTTTTTCAATCTGTATAAATATTCACCCCTTGAGGTAACTCACGTTGCTAAGATTTCTTTCATTATTTAACACACACACACACACACACACACACCACACATCTATCTATCTATCTATCTATATATATATATATATATATATATATATATATATATATATATATATATATATATATATATAGATTATTATTGCATAAACACAAAAATATAACAAGAATATACAACAGGAATTATTTTATATCATCTCTAAAGAAGTGGCATTAGCTAAATTGAATGAATCTGAAACAGCAGATGTTTTTTTTGTTTCCCTGATACAATGTTCCATCGCTATTTTAAACAGATTAAAAATCAGTTTATGTCCTGATCATTCACTTTGTGAAAAAATATATATCTATATTTTATATAGCACCCTTCATAGATGACCACCATTACAAAGCACTTTACAAGATACAAGGCTAGGGTGTGTGAACTATGCATCAGCTGCAGTCAACAACGCCTCACCGGAAGACGGAGCACAAGGGGGTTCAGTGACTTGCTCAGGTCACACGTGAGTCAGTAGCGGAGCTGGGATTTGAACCGGAGCCCTGCTGGTTGTACGCCTCTTTAACCACTGGACCACACAGCCTCCTATACCATAATCGGTTCTAAATTTATTTTTTTTAAATAAAATAATATATAGTCGCCACCAAACTACAGTTTCGCTTAGTGTTCTCATAATATAATGCTGCATATCATTTCAAAATAACTTCGCATTTATTTATTTAAGCTATATGATGGGGCACAATTATACAGTAAATACGTAATTTTTAATGCACACATAGCTCTGAACACTTGGTGGCGCTGGTGAGTCACACTTAATGGACTCAAGCACTAAAACTGATGACGTTGAATCATTTCTAAAAGTTTACTTGTTCTCGTGTCGCGACATGAGTTAGATAGTGCATAGTATTATTACTTTAATTTTCAGTTGTGTGTGAAATGTAACACACAGACAGACAGACTTTCATTGTGTGTGTGCTGCGCGCAGCATCTTCACAGATAACTGCGTGTGCGTGTGTGTGTGTGCGTGCGTGTGTGCGCGTGTGCGTGTGTGCGTGCGCGCATGAGCGGTCTCGCGCGAAACCCCCACGGCTCTGCAATGTTCGGCATGGCAGCTGGAGGTCTCGCGAGAGGTAAGACTGTTTGTTGCCCCGGCTGCGGTGCTAGGTGACGTACGTCAGAGGCCGAGAGACGCTGCCGAATTTTCCCGAGTCCCTTCGGCTGGGGGGACGAGAGAGAGCGGCAGGGTACGATCGCCTAAGAGGAGGAAAGAGATAAGCGTTGAGGTAAGCAAAGCCGCAGGCGGGCGGCTTTTTAATTCGTGATTAATGTGGTTTGGTAACAGACGGGGGGAGCTGAGAAGCTAATTTGGCTGGTGATTAAAAGAAAGAAGAACACAAGTGTATATTGCACAAACCCAACAATATAATGGGGCGGTCTGGGATATACTGCCGATGACAAGACGTGCGTACTGTGCGATTGCAGTTTATAATGGCAACATGACTTATTTATTATACGTGATGTCTTAACTCACTTTACTTAGATATTGTCTGGCTGCCATGCGTTTGCATGGAATATTATATTGCGCTGTGTTTATGTTTTCCGCGAGCCTGTTTCTTATTTATTTATTTATTTATTTATATATTTATTTATTTTTTTGTTCAACTGTTCAGTTTGCAAATGCACAACACCAAACTAGACAACGCAGTACCGTAGCGCAACTGCAGTAATCTGTAAGTGCGTTTGCATTGTGTGTGTGTGTAATTGTTTAAGAATTACAAACATCCCGGTGGTTTAGATAATGTAACTAAGGGTATGTGACCTGCAGCAGCTGTCCTCCGCGTGTTTCTGTTAAAATATGCGTACTTCAGTTATATAGCAGTAATTATTGAATTTGTTTGTATTTTACAGTTCGTCAGTTATCTATGTTGCATTATTTTTATTGTATTGGCATTTGTTATATAAATTCATGCTGCGCAGTACGGGTAAATCCGTTTATTATCTTCTGATCGTTCCTGACGCACAACTGCAATACACTACAAACAATCATCATTATATATATATATATATTATATATATATATATATATATATATATATATATATATATATATACACGCATACCGCATAGCACAAATAAATAAAATATCGTGTTTATTTGTACTTTAAAAAAACGTTATGAACATGAAGTTTTTTTGTTTTGTAATTATTGGTGTACATCGTAACCAAAGTGTAGCAAACACTTTTTCGACGAATTATTATATTGATACTCTTAATTAAAATATTTGTATAATAATGGTATAATAATACCTATAGGGTAGTGTCTCGTCAAGAGCAGTTTGAGCAAATTTTAATTGCAGTCCAGGTTGTACATTCTTCTGTGCTGTCATTTGAACACTGGGTTGACACGCGTAGTGCTCACAGTGAAATCTGTGAGTCTCTTGTTTTAGTTCCCTGCTCATGTAGTTGTTTTTTAAAAAGTCTGCATTCAGAACATGCTGTCCGTCTGTCTGTCTGTCAGTCACACACTCTACACAGTGAACATGATAACCCTGGATTTAAATCCTCACCAAACCTTCACCATACACTGCTATCCTCCTGATGACGTTTCGGGTTGCATTAGACTTTAATCCAGTGCACTCTCGATTTGATACAAATATGTGTTACATTTCAGGTCCTGTATGATTTGAATGACCCCTCTATGTGCGCGCAGTTTAAGAATACATGACAATATGCATGCAATACTGGAAGTCTCTTATGTATTTATTTATCTGTGTATTTCACCGAGTTGAAGGTTATCTCCAGAGGAGAGTTTGGGCCCCTAAAGGAAAAATGTAAACTGCACAAACTGGCATTAAATACTCGCCTGAAGCACGTGTTTCTCAAGCCGCAGAAGTGATCACTGCCAGTTACTGGTTGTAGTTGCACATGACAAGCTGATGTCCCCGCAGCTAAAACTAAAAACCTGGACTGGATTATATCAAGAGGGCCGGAGTTGAATATCACTGAATTAGATTGTACTGGTGACTTGAGCAGTGTTGTGGTGTAGTCCTAAATCCAAAAGTACCGGAACGGCAACAAAATATAGATTTCTTTAACAAAAATGATGCAAATTCCTGTTTTATTTGTTCATTGAGCTTGAGGTAACATTTAATAGGTAAGGCATTCGTCTTGCATGTGACTTTTATAGGCTACTCCCCTAGTCAGTGCTGTCAGATTGGCAGTTTTCCAGGCAAATTTGTCTTGTTTTGATAGCACCTTGTGGGTAAATACTGTCTGGTGGGCTGGTTATTGTTATCATGCATGTTCTTTTTATATTCCTTTTGATCATCATTAGCGCAGAGCTTCAGGCATCACAGCGTCCTGTATAGTAGATCACCTCCTCCCCCGTCTTCAATCACCACAACTTCACTAAAAAACGTTGTTAGCCTTATTAAACTTTAGTGCTGTAGCTTGTAATAGACGTTCCTAATGTTCTCTTCATTGCGTCACAAGGACGGTTGACTGAATCGTACAGTCGTGCAGGAATCATGAAAGAGTTAAAAGAACAAAACCGATCACTTGAATTTAATGGGGCTTCTACATAAATGCATTGTTATAACCAAATCCCAGCTGACGCTTGTGTCCTTTCAACTGTCAGTCTCTGTGCAATGAATAGCATGTGATGTAATGTGGAGCACAAACAAAGTAACAGTAATACAGCAGGGTTCTCTGAGCACTGAGGAGGAGTGATTTATTAACCTAGACTGCTCTGGTACCACTGCCTGCTCCGTATCTCTGTCTCTTGCTCGCTGTTTCTCTCATTTTCTTGTTTTTTGTCCCACATTACCCAAACCCTTTCTTTCTTTCTTTCTTTTTTACATTCTCATACCTAAATAATAATAATAATAATAATAATAATAATAATAATAATAATAATAATAATAATAATAAGTACATTTTATTTGTGGTACGCTTGTAACTTTTAGGCTTTATAATGTCTTTCTTGCTCATTCTCTCTTGTTCCCCCTGTCACTCCCTCTCTCCCCTTCTCCCTCCCTCTCTCCTCTTCTCTCTGCTCAGCGTGTAAGAAACAGGAGCCCTGCTGTGCATGCTAAGTAAGGAGCCGGATTGCTATGTAAAAACACAGATGAAAAAATGACCATATTCAGGGCCTGTGTGATGGCTGCATTGCTGAGCGCTGGGTGAGAGGCTACATTTTGCACAGCAGAGGGTCTGGCTGGGAAACATCCGTGCCCCTTCTGCAAGACCACTCTCAATATAAATACAGTTAATTTGTTGTAGCCCAGGAGATCAGACCAGACCTCTGCTAGGAACAAGAGCAGGGGGGGGTTACTCCAGTGTTTGGCTCACGAAGGCTTGCCCTGGCATACTATGTTCATCCGAAAGGAATCTAAAGCTGCAGGGCAGAATCGAGTTGTGTTTTCAGGGTCCCCAGTGTGTTAGACGACTTCACCAGGTAAAAACTATGTCATGCATTGCTAAATGCAAACCTGTTTTGAACATTTACATAACTAGTCTCCTCTTGTCCTTATAAAAAATCAGAAAACTCCTACCTAGCACTACCATTATAAAAGTTGCCCATACTAAAAGAATAGCAAAGTGCAATGCAGCACAGTGAAAGCATGGCAAAGCAAAGGTAAGCATTGTAAACCGTGGCACACAGGCAGATGCAGGGCTAGTGTGAGGTTCTAACTCTGTGATTGTTTGTATTGCTGCTAAGGGAGCGTCTTCCTCAGCAGCTGTTTATCTCTCCTTGCTGAAGGAAAGCGTATTTCCTCCCTGCAGGGACTTCAAAGAGACCCATGTTTGAGTCGGAGGAGTGTGGTGGTTGAGCTCTCGATCTGGGAACCCAAGCATCCTGACTACCAGTGCTCTAAAACGCTCTGAAGAAACCCTTTTCTTAGCAGGTTTTATGTTGATTAAAAGATAGACTTTTTGTTAAAGCATTTGTCTGCTTGACTTGTTTCTTATTGCGTTTTCTATTGCAGCCTGTCCCCTTTCTTGAAATTATTGTATTCCCCTTTCATACAATACAGACTCAAACAGCCTGCTTGTTTACAATGCTTACCTATGCATGACCATGCTTTTGCTGGGCTTTATTACACTTTGCTATGCTTTTCAGGGATGGAAGTAAGACTCCCATTGTGTAGCACTGCAGTTTGATCCATTCCCAATTTTACTATGAGTTTAATAAGACACCTGAGCTTGTTATCTATACTCTGTGGCTAATCAAGCTCGTAGTAAAACCCGGAATGGGTAAAACTGCTGTGCAATAGGAGTCTTATTTCCATCCCTCCTTTTACTGTGGGGAACTTTTCTAAGTTCTGTAATGACTTTGTAATGACTGCCTCAAAACATGCAGAGATGGAACCTGAGACAGACAGATACAGGAAGCAGGCTCATTATTCAGATTTCCATCATGAGAATGGGCTCCAACTCTGGTAACAGTATTATATTTTTGGAGCTCTAAAGGAACTCGGCATCTGTGCCAATTTTTTAATCTAGATTAAAAACCTGTTTGTTTGACAAGGTTTTTAAAAGATGTAAAATAATGAACAGCTCTTCGGGGTGTTCCATCGAAGGCACTTTATGCAGTAAATCTCTATTGTATTATATTGTAATAGTTGCACTGGGAGCTGTGTCACACATCTTGAGGATGTTTCTCATTTATTTTTGTTGTAAAATTTAAACTTTGTTTTTTGTAAAAAGAAAAAAAAAGCTAATCTGGACCCCACTAGTCTGAACTGAGCCACTTTCTGAACCACGCTCCTGTCATGAATGAAATGAATGCAGAAAGCAGCCGTAGAAACAGATCGTCGATCTCACAATCTTATCACAAGGGTGTAAAGCATTTGCAGCTGTCTTTATTTAAAAAAAAAAAAAAAAATGTAAGACTTAAAATGAAATAACAAATCTGTGCCACTGTGGTGTAAAGGAATGGGGGGGAGGCTGCGGGCGGTTGTGTCCCTCCAGCTCAAACTACTTGGCATTGGGGGAATGCAAACAAACCGGACTGTCATCAAGGAATGCCACTGCGAATCTAGTGGTTAGAATTTGCTGCCTGCAATTGCAACTCGCTGTCACACCTGTCGGTTCTTTAATTTATGAATTATTTTAAGTTATGCATGTATTTCATTGAACGTTGCTAAGAGCCGTGGCTGTAGGGTTCATATCTGCAATAATCGGTTAGGTGGGAAATGGAATTGGACGCTCAGCAGGATTTCAGAGGGTCAGGGTAGAAAGTGATTAGATTAGTGAGAGCGACATGTCTCATCCTTCACCTATTAATTCAGCTTGATCCATCCCAGGCAACATATCCTTTATTAAAGCAACACTTCCTGACACCAGAGCTGAACCACAGTATTAACAAACGCCCTGCTAGGAGCTGAGTACCATACTGTTACTGCAATATCCAGAATGTTGTCCTGCACTAATAACTACGCCATTCACCGAGAGATAAGCATCATAACACAGTCCTGATGGGCTGCTTGCATGATGCATACATTTAGTTATTTAATGATGGGACTGTTTAGGTTAAAATACAAAAACAGTGAGATAGGGAGAAAATGCATTCATACTGACCTATAATACACACTTCATTCAAGAACCGGTTGGCTCAATTCAATGAGCCATGCTGTTTTGGTCTAGTATCCCAATATAGAGAATACACAGGGTTACTTGGGGTTGAGTGAGATAGGGAGACAATGCATTTGCCAATTTTTAGAATCCCCAAATCTTTGTGTTCGGGGTGGGGTGGGGTTTTTCGCGATGCAGAAAATTCACTTCACCCGACCCAGATCTGAAGAAGATCATCCGAAGACACAAGCAGTGAGCAGCAACATCGCAGTGCGCGTCAGCCTTCCAGCTGTAGTACCAAATTAGCTGCGCAGTACACAACAGAGGTTCATCGTTTTTTCTGTATGCAAAATAAAATAACACATCAAATAGCACCCTAAATATTCTACATTTGTTTAATTCTAACAAATAATTATATCAATAAAATAATCTGAATAGATCAGGGTCGGTTTAAGTGAATTTTCTGTATTGTGATGGGGTCATTCGCAAGTCAACCCCATTCCTCCCCAAACACAAAGAGATTTCAGGGTTCTACAAATTGTAATTAACCCCAACCTGATCTAAATGGGGGCGTATTTTGGGTTGGGCTCCTAACCTATACATCGCATGGAAACTAAGCAGCCTGCTCTCCTTTTCGTGGTCTGTCTCTCTCTCTCTCTCTCTCTCTCTCTCTCTCTCTCTCTCTCTCTCTCTCTCTCTCTCTCTCTCTCTCTCTCTCTCTCTCTCTCTGTCTGTCTCGCTGTCTGACATAGTTTTGAGCGCCATTCTTAGCTTCAGCTGATATACTGGGCTAATTCTGGAATGTGTTTAATTAAATTGGGAGATAATAATCCATGCTTTTCTAATGATGTTTTCACGATTTACTGAATATATTACATTTTTCATCTCTGTCTCTCTTTCTCTCCCTCCCTGTGTGTTGATGTCACCGGCAGGATTAGCGGATAAAACAGATTAAATGAAAATAATCATCAGCGCTTAAAAAGGGGATTGAGAATGACAGACAGCTACTTTGTAGCCAGACTCTTTAAAAACTGTTTCATGAAATTGGAAATAATAATAATTACAAAAAATTAACAACCATATAGGGATGGAAATAAGACACCTGTGGCATAGCAGTTTCACCTATTCCAGGTTTTACTATGAGCTTGATTCGCCACAATGCATAGGTAACTTCTTGTAAAACCAGGAATGGAGCTAATGGCTATGCAATGGGAGCCGTATTTTCATCTAGCCAGGATGCAGACATCTAGCCAGGATGTCACCAAAAACCTGTGATCAGGATAACAACTTTCTTATAACTCCCACATTATTCCTTAGTTTAGTTTCCAGACTTCTGTAATTTCACTTTGACTGTGTCATAGTCCACTTCATCTCCTCCTGCCACACTAAGAACAGAAGATTACGAACGAGAGGAGGCCATTCGTCACATCAGTGCTCGTCCGTTTCCTGGCAGCTGAACTATATTAAAGAATCCCAGTGATTCTGCCTTGACAACATGACTAGGGAGCCCGTTCCATACCCTCGCCACACTGGCAGTGTGTCTCCACGTCATTTACAACGGTGTCCTCTGCTTTCTGTACTGTGCTTAAAATGGTGTTTAGGCTTAACTATGCCAACTCCTTTTGCCATTTCAAGACGTCAGTCGTCTCCCCGTACTTGTTCACTCACCGTGCAGAAGGTGGCAGGGCCCCATCTGAAAAGTTAAACTGCCTTTGCAACACACAGGACTGCAGCTGCTTTTACGTGGATCCAGTACCTGCTGGACAAGGAAGAAATACAACCTGAAATTCCCAGACCCACGGCTAGGCTGTATTGACAGTAAACTCTATGTGCACTATTACTGTTTAAGCATTGGTTTGCTAATTCGCTGATGTCAGTGTTTCATGATTTTTTTTTTTTAAGTTAAAGAGCGAATACAAGTAGGGAACACTGTTATGGAATTACAGTTGTAAACTCAATGCAGAAGCCGACAAAATGGACACTGCAGTTTTAAGAGACGAGCAGGCAGTGGGAGAGAGAGGGGGGAGGGGCTTCCTCGGGAAGCAGGTGTGCACTGACAGCGATGATGTCATTCTTTCGGCTTCACCTGGGGATCCTGCTGCTTCGGTGACAGGAACACAGCTGTTGGACAGAGTGGAGCAGATAGACACATAAAAAGGCGCACACAAGCACAGGCATTGCTGCTGGGGGACAGGTCAGTAACACTCTTAACTGTTTATACCATAACTATTCTGGAAACAGAGAGAGGGCTGCTGTCAGCATGATCTTGTTTTTAAATGTTTTTATTATTTTTATTTAAAAAGAAGGCTTGTGTTTTTCCTTTCTGCATACAGATCAGATCTATGTCTCTATCTCACTCTCTCACGCTCTTTCTCTCGCTTACACAGGAGAAGTAGTAATAGAGAGCATATTGTGGTCACAGAAGCCAGACCTTTTACAATTAATTGAATCTGCTGGTTGAAGTTTTTTTTCAAATGCATTTTCTAGCTGGGCAGTGCTATAAATCCGGATGTACCTGCAGTTATAGTTGGTGTGGCTCCTGTGGTATTTTAGTTGTTAGTTTTGTCTTTTTCTCGAGTGCTTTTATGGTTCAAACTTCTAGTCTGATTTTGTGATTCTGTTAGTGTGATTTCCTCCTTCAGTAGTTCCACTTATTTTCTAAAAGATGTGGCAGTCAGAACTCTGAACACTGTTTATTATGCTTGATTAGCCACAGCTTATAGGTAACAAACTCAGATGTGTCTTATTAAACTCACTCTAAAAACAGGACTGGTGAGTGATGAGTGGGGGATTCCCCACTGAAATGCTGAAGACACAACTGTCTCTCGGTTTTAAAATGTTTAATTCGTGTTCCGACAGTCCGGAATGTTACTTATGTACCTGGACCTGAACATCGCGATGCATATCATAGAGCGAGATCATTGTATCGTTACCCCACTACAGGGTACCATTAAAACCATTGCCCCCCTCCCTCTATGTATCACAGCAAAGACATTTACTGATACAGAATGACTTTATCAGCTTTCTGTCGTTCTTGATTTCTGTTTTGCAGTTAAGTTGTTGAAAACCGCACTGGGAGAATTACTGTCCATGTTTTTGCTGTTGCTTAGTTGAATGCAATAACAATTTGAGAAAAGTACACTGTGCATAAAAACCTATTTGAGAAGTAGTCAGAGTGACAGACTGGGTGCGTCACGGGCAGCAATTTTCCCCGTCCTTGGAGGTCTGCCCCCCAGTGTTTCAGGGATGTAAATATGACTCCCATTGCATAGCAGTTTGAGTTTAATAAGACACACCTGAGCTTGTTACTAATCAAGCTTGTATTAAACCCTGGAATAAACGGCTTTGCAATAGGAGTCTTATTTCCATTCCTGTGTTTTGGATGAAAATCTTCCCCCAGTGAACCCTGGGTGCTGCTGTGTATGAAATGTGGTTGTGTTATTACAGACTCTGGGGGTTAACACTACCGCTCTTCTACAAAACATGGGCATGGCGCCCAATAATAAAAGTATTAAAAAAATATACAATCTCCTTTTAATGTTCCTGGCTTGTCGTAACATGAATAACTAGGGTTCTGTTGTTTTTTATATATGGATCTCTTTTTGGTGCCAGCATCAATGTTCTTTCACTCATGCTGGTGGGTGCATGACATGGTTGTGAGCTGCACTTGTTCTTAGCCTCCGACACTCGTGATACGCTGCATATCTCCTTGGCGGACAACAGGAGACTGGGTTGTAAACTGTCAAAGTGCAGCCCCAGAGAGGATCCTAATGGGTCTGCTTTTATAAAAATCATTGAAATGACATGGCCACTGCTAGAGAGAGCCTTTCCCACATATCTAGAGTATATAGACTGGCTGATGAAAAGTAAGTAGATTAGGGAAACTCAAGCAAGCAGTATTGTTGTGTATCTGAAGCTCAGGTCCCCAGTCCCAGTCCTGGAGAGTCAGCCCACGGCAGCTTTAACAGGCTTTACAGTTACACAGTGAACTGCTGTAGGTCCTGGATAGGGTTGTAATTGATTCAGTTCAACACTTCAATACCCTTATAAAGGTTTAGCATATTAAGAGCACAGCAAAGTTTAGTAAAGCATAGTAAAGGCATAGTAAAGAATAATGACGTATGGTTCTAACATGTTAATAAACATGGAAAACCAAGCTAAAGGCTTGGACTGAAAAGGCCAACGTTTCCCTCGCCTGCTCTGAAGTAAACTCACCACCCAGCTGTGATTATTTCATAGATAAGTATAGAGGTAACAATCTGCCTATACACCAGGTAATAAGCACATGCATAGAGGTATTTTAGCAGAGTCGATGATCACGTTCCTGTCTGTTCTTTCTGTGGACATTATAATTCCCCATGGCATGGTTAAATCACACCAGTATCTGTTATTGGTGAATTATAGCATGAGAAATATTTCACAATGTATGGAAACTGATGGACACATAGCAGCTAGGATGTTTGCTGAGACCCTGTGCTCCCTGTACAGTGTAGTGCAGTGGAGGAGGCTAACTTTGGGGAATCTTTTAGCAGGGATGGAATTGACTCCAATTGTATGGCAGTTGGATCCATTCCTGGTTTTACTGTGAGTTTAAGACGCACCCGAGCTTGTTACCAGTACACTGTGACTAATCAAGCTTGTAGTAAAACCAGGAATTGGTGAAGGTGATATGCAATTGGAGGCTTGTTTCCACCCCTGTTTCAGGGACCCAATCTGGAACTCTACCGGACCACAGGTTGGGGAACTCTGTTCCACTCAGTTTTAATAACCCATCTCCAGAGAACTGGAGCTCCTTTCTGAACCTGTCGCGTACCCTGTCTGACCGGGAGTGTCAGCCGGGCTGTCAGTGCCGGTCTGACTCGGCAGTGTGAGCGGCCGCATGGTCCTGCTGGGATCCCTTTGTATTCAAGCAGCAGCTTTTGTCTCCTGGTGAATAGCTCATTATGGGGAAGTGTTTTCATGGCCTGCTGTACCCGGTAGAACAAAAGGGCATTGAATACAGCAGCTTCCACCATGCTCAGAGAGCCAGCTGATTAATTATCAGCGGCTCATCTGCCCCCCCCCTCCCCTGCCAAACAATCTGCAACTTTCTTAATTTCTCTCCTTTCTCTTTTTCTATCTTCACCCTGGCAAAACCTGTATCTTTGTTTTCTTTCATAGTTTTTACCTCACTTTGATTTCACCACCACCACACTATATATTTACTTTCTTCCTCCAAAGGTGTACAAGCATAAAGTGTGGATGCTACACAAAAAGTAAGTGAGGCTCAGCACCTGGGGGTCATGATACCTGTTGCACAGGAAGTGGATTTCGATTGTGACTGCAGGATAAATGGTCCGGGGGGAAAACAAACCAGTGCACGCACATACAGAGGATCCTCATAACCCTGCAATAATCGCACAAGCACCGTGAGAGATTAACAATGTTTATATAACATCAGGACAGTTTGGTGATGATCAAGACAGCTGTCGTGTTTACCATGTAGACAGACGGACAGGCGGCATACTCGATTGGTGCGTAAAGGTCCCCTTTCTTTGTATGAGGACTCTAAAAAGCAACAGCAAAACAAAAAGACTTGTGAAGGACTGCCTCCTACACTCCATGTCATGCACCTCTGGCCGATCAGAGCTGTGTAAATAGGTGGTACCTCACTGTTGTGGTTGATTGACTTGCATCGTGGCTGCCTGAGGGAAGCAGATAAAAATAGTGTGCTGTGAATTGGCTGGAATGCAGTCAGAAAACCAGGGGCAACTTCCTTAAAGCAATATACAGTCCACAACGCACACACAATCTAATCCTGTAACACTCACCACTATACAAACAAAGTTGGGATTTACACAGCTGTTTGAACAGTGCCGCCTCAATTTTACTGAAGTGCAACAAAAATATAAAAAAAGTTCAATGACAAGAAATGCACTACAATAATTCAGTGACGACTGTTTCGTCTTGAAGTCTTTTTCAACATTTTGATTTGTTTATTTAGCAGACGCCTTTATCCAAGGCGACTTGAGACTAGGGTGTGTGAAATATGCATCAGCTGCAGAGTCAACAACGTCTCACCCAAAAGACAGCACAAGGAGGTTAAGTGACTTGCTCAGGGTCACACACTGAGGCAGTGGCTGAGCTGGGATTTGAACCGGGAACCTCTTGATTACAAGCCATTTTCTTTAACCACTGGACCACACAGCCTGCTATGTTTTTGTCACGAGTCAGGTGTTTTTTTTTTAATTTATGATGCAGTCAACGGTTTTAAGGGGCACTTTTAAATCCATTTAAAATGTAATCCAGTTTTAAAACATTCATTATGTTTTGACAGTGGTGCGCACAATGTTCCCTGTTTTTGTTTTAATGCATTAAAAGTGTCCTGCTCTTGATGGTTCCTTGTTTATGCTATTAGAGAAGGTGTTAAGATTTCAGCTCACATTAATCTCAAACAGGTATTGCTTTGGGACTCTAGTCTGACTCACAGCTGGTTAAAGGTTTGTAGTTTTTGTTTGGGGGGGGTCACGGTGGAGTTTTGCTTTTAATCACACAAGCTACTGTTTCTGATCTTAAAAAAAAAAAACGAACTTCCAAAATTCAGTGTCAATGTTGTTTAATCATCACTGAGTCGTTTATTGGCACAAGTACATTTTCACAACGCTGGTGTGAACCCATGCTGTTAGCTGTTCCTTTTCAAGGTTTATATCAAGGAAGCTTTTAGTATGTTTGTTGAAGGATAAAATAGTGCTTGTTTATCTTCAACATGTTAGTGGTGCACACTGAAGAAACAACCAGCCCAATAATAAAACTGTGATTTGAGAATCTAAACAGATTCCTCCATTTTCAAGGTGTACAAAATGTGACAGATCATTATTATTATTTTCACACAATACATTGTTTCAACAAGCCAGGGCCTTTTTAATTTAAGGATTTACCTGTAGTTTCCCGTTAAAAAACACCAGGTTAGATATAGATGGTTGAAATGGCTTATTTGTGTGCATTTCACTAGACACGTCTAGGAATGCAATGTGATGTGTGACTGGCTGAACGTTATACAGGCTGTTTGCCAGCGAGGGTGTTTTATGTGTCTGTTTAGTTAGCTATAGTAAAATGTGAAATAATTCACATTCTAAAACAGTGTCAAGCCATAGGGTTAGGTAGACAGCATCCACCGGCGCTGGAGAGCTAATTTTCAATGGCTGACACAGCCCGCCGTCTCCTGCTGTGTTAGTGGGTCAACGGTTTTTGCTAGAGCCCCCCTAAATCTGCTCCTCGTTCTAGTAGGTTCTTTCTGTCGCTTTCTCGGAGGGGAGATCGCGCTGGTTGGGGGGGCTGCAGGGCTGCAGATACAAAGTCACGCCTGTTTTCCCGCCTCATTGAATGTTGTGTTTAGAACAGCACAGTGTATTTCATTTGTTGCAGGTATTAACCGCACTGCTAGCCCCGCCCCCGAGTTAAATTGCCTTACTTTCCAAGGTTCCTTAGAGTTTGGAAACCCCGCCTCTCCCTTCAGCCCACTAGTTGAGCAGTTTTGAAGCGGCAGGTGGCAAACCCCGCCTCTCTACCCGCCCCTTGCTCTTGGCGTTTGAGAGCGACTCGTTATTGTTCAGAACCGCAGGTAACGGCGCCGCCCTTTACCACACCCCCTGGTCCCTGTCGTCTTGCCAAACCCACTCAGTCCCATTACTGCAGATTCAATGCGCCCAGTAATTAGTATGGAATACTTCTTAAAAAATAAAAAAAAAGTACGACAGTATCAGCAGAAGCAGAGACCCAACCTCACGTGTCAATTATCAATGATTACAGCTATAACGCTTCATATTTAAGTCTCTATTCGGTACCCGCTTTTTCAACACAACAAGGTACGTTTTTTTTTTTTTTTTTTTTTTTTTTTTTTTTTTTAATTTAAATGTATTTGTTTATTTTTTAATTACCAGAAAAAATGCAAGAGAGGTACATGACTGAGTTTCCGTTATACCCAAAACGTCAACACGAGAATGTGCTTCGTGAAAAAAAAAAAAAAAAAAAAAAAAAAAAAAAACGAATAGATAAAGGTGAAAAATGTTTGAACTTTCTAGTCAATTTTTGTTAAATAAACTGGACAGTAATTAGACCACAGTTCTTTGAAATTTCAAATATATGCTAAATGCGTGTTTTCTTCTGGTTTTTCTTGTCTCTGCTTCATCGGTGGACGCGAGAGTGACGTGCATTGGCTTTTGTTTTAATTAGCAGCCGAACATGTGGGACTAATCAGTTAAAAGCAATTAAGCCAATTGATTAGCAGCAGAGCCGTGATGAAAACTGCACAGTGGTTTTATTCTTTTTAAAGGTATTTTGCTGATCGTTATCAAAACAACGCCAATCACACTGCAACACAATTGACTAATTATTGCTGTGTGTGTGTGTGTGAGAGAGAGAGAGAGAGAGAGAGAGAGAGAGAGAGAGAGAGAGAAGAGAGAGAGAGAGAGAGAGAGAGAATGAATTTATTGCTGAGTGAGCAAATAACAGCGATAGTAATCTGGGGCATGAGAATTAGTATAGCTAAGCGCTGAATTTAGTGCAAGACCATGCACTTTCTTACAGTGGCCCGTGCATCTTGTCTGTGGATATTAAACCATTGGCTTTTATAGTTGCATTCGTTTCTGGCCAACCAGTGCGTAGTTGGTCGATTTAAACCACTTTTTTTTTTTTTTTTTTTTTTTTTTTTTTTAACGAATGCCGGTTTTGTCACGAACCTCCGTAGCATGTGTTTTGTTCCCGTGGTGCAGTGGTGTTCAAATCGGGTTTGATGTGGAGGTTTCTCCAAATCTGTTGTTACTAGCGCAATTCTCAAACTAGTTACAGAGTTCATGGTGTAAAAAAAATGGTTTAATAGATAAATTAAAAAAAAAAAAAAAAAAAAAAAAAAAAAAAAATTCAAAAAAGGCACTTTACAGAACATTAAAAAAGGACCAAAAAGAAAGTACACAGAACTGCAAACGCAAGTCAAAAAGGAAGTTAGAAAGGCCAAGAGAGAAATAGAAATGAACATTGCTAAGGGGGCTAAAACCAATTCCAAAATATTTTTCCAATATTACAACAGCAAGAGAACATTCAAAGAGGAGGTTAAATGTTTAAGAGATACAAATGGCAAAATCGTAGATGAAGAAAAAAAGATAGCAAATATATTAAATGATTACTTTTCACAAGTTTTTACAAAGGAGGATACTGACAACATGCCCCACATGTCTTCCAGTTCCTATCCAGTTTTAAATAACTTTAGCATAACTGAGGCAGAAGTGTTAATGGGACTAGGAGCTCTTAAAATAAACAAATCCCCTGGGCCGGATGAGATCCTCCCAATAGTACTTAAAGAAATGAAAGAAGTTATTTACAAACCGCTAACCAAGATCATGTAGCAGTCTCTTGACACAGGTGTGGTACCAACAGACTGGAAAATTGCAAACGTAATACCGATCCACAAAAAGGGAAACAAAACTGAACCAGGTAACTACAGACCAGTAAGCCTGACTTCTATTATATGCAAACTTATGGAAACTATAATAAGATCCAAAATGGAAAATTACCTATATGGTAACAGGTTCCTGGGAGACAGTCAACATGGTTTTAGGAAAGGGAGATCGTGTCTAACTAACTTGCTTGATTTTTTTGAGGATGCAACATCGATAATGGATAATTGCAAAGCATATGACATGGTTTATTTAGATTTCCAGAAAGCTTTTGACAAAGTCCCGCACAAAAGATTAATTCTCAAACTGAACGCAGTTGGGATTCAAGGAAACACATGTACATGGATTAGGGAGTGGTTAACATGTAGAAAACAGAAAGTACTGATTAGAGGAAAAACCTCAGAATGGAGTGTGGTAACCAGCGGTGTACCACAGGGATCAGTATTAGGTCCTCTGCTATTCCTAATCTACATTAATGATTTAGATTCTGGTATAGTAAGCAAACTTGTTAAATTTGCAGACGACACAAAAGTAGGAGGAGTGGCAAACACTGTTGCAGCAGCAAAGGTCATTCAAAATGATCTAGACAAGATTCAAAACTGGGCAGACACATGGCAAATGACATTTAATAGAGAAAAGTGTAAGGTACTGCACGCAGGAAATAAAAATGTACATTATAAATATCATATGGGAGATACTGAAATTGGAGAAGGAATCTATGAAAAAGACCTAGGAGTTTTTGTTGACTCAGAAATGTCTTCATCTAGACAATGTGGGGAAGCTATAAAAAAGGCTAACAAGATACTCGGATACATTGTGAAAAGTGTTGAATTTAAATCAAGGGAAGTAATGTTAAAACTGTACAATGCACTAGTAAGACCTCATCTTGAATATTGTGTTCAGTTCTGGTCACCTCGCTATAAAAAAAGATATTGCTGCTCTAGAAAGAGTGCAAAGAAGAGCGACCAGAATTATTCCGGGCTTAAAAGGCATATCATATGCAGACAGGCTAAAAGAATTGAATCTGTTCAGTCTTGAACAAAGAAGACTACGTGGCGACCTAATTCAAGCATTCAAAATTCTAAAAGGTATTGACAGTGTCGACCCAAGGGACTTTTTTGACCTGAAAAAAGAAGCAAGGACCAGGGGTCACAAATGGAGATTAGACAAAGGGGCATTCAGAACAGAAAATAGGAGGCACTTTTTTACACAGAGAATTGTGAGGGTCTGGAATCAACTCCCCAGTAATGTTGTTGAAGCTGACACCCTGGGATCCTTCAAGAAGCTGCTTGATGAGATTCTGGGATCAATAAGCTACTAACAACCAAATGAGCAAGATGGGCCGAATGGCTTCCTCTCATTTGTAAACTTTCTTATGTTCTTATGTTCTTAAGTTCTGAGGTGTTGAGGGAAATGTGGGGAGTTTTATAAGAACTGGTTTTAGTGTGTGTGCCTGCTTCTTGATAAAATCAGGCAACTGTAAGCCTGGGAACATTTTTTAGAGGGCTGTACATAGAGCACAATGCATGGGGTAGTGGTGTGATATGAGAATTAAATGCTCACCCAAGGGGTGCGATGCTTCATGAACCCGGACGGTTATTAGTATGGAAAAAATATCAACTGGATGAACTCCTTGAAAAAATTGCTCACCAGTTATTATAGTACAGTAAATGTTTTTGTTGTGTAGTTTAAAAAAATACAGTATTGACTAGAAGCACGAGACACTTCTGAATTTGGATAAGTTTTATAGATTATTAGTGGTCTTTTCCCTCCCTCTATTTTATGACTTTCCCTAGATTGGGGTCCAGGAAAATAAGAACTGGGGTCGTTCTTGGGGTCACAGAAAATAAGAACTTTCAGCTGATCTCAGAATTGATGTTATTAAAACATTAAAACTGCGTGGTTATATGGTACAGGATGCGGTTAAATCCTGACTCAGTGCTCCAGGCTGCAACCCTGTTCAGCCAGAAACTGGGTGGTGGTGCAGCTGCTGGGTTTGTTCAATAATCTTGCTGCGGTGTCCAGTCTCCAGAGAATAGGTGTGAACTTCACTGGGCGAGGTTACTTCAGCGCTGTGTTCACATCAGATTCGCTCGCTCGCTCACTCATTCGCTCATTCACTCGCTCACTCGGCCACACTGAGTCTAAAACAGTGAAAAGTTGATTTTTAATGATCCCCAAACCCAGCTGAGTCTGATTATCGAAACTGCGCATTCAGTTTTTTTGTAGATTGTTAAAGAGCTATTTTCTTATTGCCTCTGTATTTTTTTCTAGTATTTAATTTCTCACCTGTTTTAATGTAGTGCATGTCTTGAAACTCCCACACTAGCCCTGCACCCAGACCTGGGTTTCAGAACTTTAATTCATTTGTTTAAATGATCCAGGAGTTTGATGTTAAAGTAATTTTTCCCCTATCTCTATATCTTTCTCTATAGCTGCATGAACAACTGCTATTAGTAAACCTACAGACGGAGACCAGTGACCAGTGGGCAAACTCTTGAGATACTGACTGCTGAAACTGTTCAGTATGCTGTCTGAAGTGGAAACCTACAAGTTAAAATAACACTGTACAAAAAAGAACACAGCATAAAAATGTATGTAAAACTTTTGACAGAATTGCCAGGGTTCAGCAATCAATGTGAATAATTCATGCAAGGGAGGTTGCTGCTGTGTAGTGCAAAGATGTCAAAATGAGTTTGCAAATGGCAAGTGAGAGACACACACATTTAGTGCAGAGCCTGGCGCTGGGAGCAGTCTGTTCAACTCAGGACTGAACTCTGTGCACTTCATCGGAGTGCAGTTGTTCAGGCTGTCATTGTCAGCAAGGTCTGTGCTGTGAATAAGCCACCGCTGGCCTCAAAGTCATTTCAAGAGGCCTTTTTATTCTTTAAAAACCTGTCATTTAAAAAATGATGTTCTGCACCTTGCTTCCTCTCTCTGGATGTCCTAACAAACTTGAATTTTTTATAGAATGGCACGTCTGTATTCTCTCTCCTTTCTCTCCACATCCTTAAGTGATGGCTGGCAGATTCAAGACACCTGTCCCTCCCTCCCTCCCTGTCTTGTGCAGGCTCTCTCTTGGTCAGTGAGTCTCTGTGGCAGGGTCTTAAGGAGGGTGAGGAGCAGTTTGTGTGTGTGTGTGTGTGTGTCTTTCTTTCTGTGTGTCGCCCTCAAATCATGTGCCTCAGCTTTTCCATGTTGCCACGACAACTGTGTGGCCCGTCTCCTGCTTAGCCACTGCTTAGCAGAAATTTACTGAAAATCAACCCAGCATCATGCCCCCTCCCCCCCACTCCTTCCTATTTTCCTGGTCAGGTTTCTGTTAGAACGAAGGACAAGAGCAAACAGGAGAGGTGTGTGTGCGCGCGCGCGCGCCGCTCCCTTCTTTTCGACATCAAAGTGATTCAAACTGCTCTGCAGCGGGAGTCTTAGTCTCACTGGATGTAAAACCTAGAATGAGTCTGTAAAATATTTTAAATGATTAAGAACGCAGTGCTTTAGTGCTTACCGAAATAATTCCAGTGAATCTTACCTAATACGAATTGCTGTACTATCGTCTTAAAGATAATATATTTTTTGTGTTTTATTTTGTATTTTAATTTTTGTTTTAGACTATATAACAATCTTTCAGATTGCTCCTTGCAAATATTTGCGTGCTGCATTCCACATGGCATAGTGTACCCGGTGAACAAGAACACTGAACCTTTCACATGCACTCCTAGACTCCTAGTAATTTCAGATTGCGTTTGGCTATAATCCTAGAAATGATTTTTGTATAAACATATTTTTAACCTTTTGAGGTGCAGGTGAGATTGTTGTGTAATTATGAGGACCCCCCTGAGGACCAGGTTGTTATGCTGAGTGTAGACAGACTGTAGGGAACATGTGCTGAATGAATTAGTCAGGTCTCATTCTCGTCTCTCTTCTGCTCCCCAGCACACATGCTTAACTCGCTCCCAACATGGGTCTCTTTTTAATTATTTTTATTTTTTTGCAAAATGCCTGTTCGGTCGATTTATCCAAATACAATAATACAGCGCCAAAGATATTTGCAATGCCTGATGAGATTTAAAAGCATGCAAGCAGCTGACAGATGTGTTGGTAGCTTTTTTGGAGTTTTTTTTTTCCTGAATTGGCTGGGGGTCAGGTTATTAAAAGCACTTGGCCCAAAAACCTGGTATTGGCTGCATCCTAGTGGAGCACACGAATGAGGGAGAGTCGATGCTGAAGGGCGATGGGGGTGGTTAGTGTTTCAGCAAAGAGGATACATCACACATACAACTTGTCAAACATTCGTAAATGTTTAGGTGCTGTGAGATTCTTATATGCACAGGCACGGTTTTCTTTTTCCAAATTGAAAGAGCCTAGAAGGGAGTAAAGACAAATCGGATTAACAGGTGGAAGGAGTGCCCCCTCGCAGTTTCAGGATTGATTTTTACAGTTCAGTTATATTACAATACAGGAGCTGCTGCACTGGCTGTATTGATTTTTTTTTTTTTTTCATGAAGTTTCATTGCCTCTTTATGGTTGTAAGGATTGTTAATGGTTTCCAATGAATAGATAGACAAATACAATAAGTAAACCTATATTAAATTGCCTTTGCAATCCCTTGTCTCCACAGAAATACACTGCTCACCAACAGCCTGGCTATCTTCCCTGGATCCTGCAGCCCTAGACTGCCCTGCACAGTTATCAGTATTGAACAACATGTGACCTGCACATCTCTCTGGACTTTCTTAGTCTGTGAGAGCTGCTGCTTTACCTTTTGATTTGAATTCACCAGAGTTTCCAGAAAGCCTCTGGTCACATGTATTGAAGCGATGTGCTAAAGATCAGTTCTGAAATGTTAAAGCACATCTGGTGCTATTCCAGATACAGGAAGCCCATGTTTTGGTAGTGAAGGGTTGGACCATGCACTGGCTCGCTGTTTCGGCATTGTATATTACAGGCTCCCAAACCAACACCCAACACAGAAAAAATAACTCTCCTGTAATCCTGGACCCACTGCTGTTATTTTAGAGTGGTGCCGCTGTGCCGTGCTGTTAAAGTTTAATCATCCAGAACTGCAGGGATAATACAGGGTTCACAATAATTGTATCTGCGTGCAAGTTTGAACAGGATTGGGCTTGTTATTATTATATATATATATATATATATATATATATATATAATATATATATATATATATATATATTTATATATAAATGCATTACTATGCATGGCTTATATTTTTTGTTTGTTCTCTTGGCTGTGAGGGTGGTCATTTGTGTTCTCATTTTGTAACATTCACACAGATTACTATTTAAAATAGGTGGTAAAGAAGAAACTCATAACAAAGGACAAGAAACATATAAAAGAGCATTCAAGAGAGTTGTTAGTTAAAATGATGGAGCTTCTGCCTTCAGTCCAGTTTAGTTCATTTTGCATGGAGCGATCCTGCAGGATAGTGTAGCAGCAGCAGCAGCCTCTGCTGTCCTGCAGCTCCCAGTGGCTTTGCTCTTAGCCTCGGTAAACACAGCACTGCTCAATTAAACAGTGCATTCACTCTAATTGGGCTCTCCCCAGCCCAGGGAATTAATTGATTATCTCGTTTACAATGCTGTTTCACGGGCTGGAGAAAATATTTCACCTACACTTGCTACAGGACTTGTAGCTTGACCTTTTTTGTTTAGGAGAAATAAATGTAGATGTGTGCTGTATTGTATTACTGTATGTGATCGATCAGTTTTCATCATTATGATTGTATTATCTGTTAACTGGTACGAGACCAGGCCTCTCCCTAGATGCAAATGAAGATACTTATTGAGACACTCGTGTTTGTCTGTTTTGACCCAGTTTTCTGTATAGTTTTATCTTTCAATCTGGCATACATCACTTGCTAAATTGAATGATAGCCCCCTGACTGGTTTTTAATGGTCACCAGGTCTGTGCTAGGGGCAGAACGACTGTTAATTTGGCAGTCCAACAGTTGATAAGCATAGTCGAAGAAGTCAGTTGGTTGTCTATAGATCATGTCTGGTGCTCTGTGTGTGATTTTGTTTTTTAATATTTTGCTGTTTGTGTGCTGTATGTATTATAACGCTTCTTGGAATTTGTGTTACCCTCTGATTATGTTTGGGCTCTGTTTGACACCTCGCTGGTTTCAACGGACCTTTTTCAATTTATTTATTTATTTATCCCTTATAATATTGTATTAAATGGAATAGGTCCAGGTCAGTAATTTATGTGTACCAGAAATAAGGTAATTTATGACCCATTTTATATACACAACAAAAGGATTAAATAACAAAAGAAAATAAAATGCTTGTGAGGGAATTAGTGCAGGGGTGGAATCCAAAACAAACTGTGATGACTCGTCTTTAATTTGTCTTCGTGGTGACCATACATAAACAAAAAAAAAAGACAAAAGAAATGTTAGAGGTTTTTAAAAACCCGCTGCACAAAACCATCTCTAGAAGGCAAAGGCTAGTAGAGGCTCATTTTCTCTGCAACATAAGAGTAAATGCTATGCAAAGAAGACATTGTATAAATTAAAGGCTGTTTCAATTTGTTCGAAGTTGCAGCTGATCAATATGACCCAAAACATAAGACATGCCTACATTTTAAACATAATAAGAGGGTTAAACTATTTATCAATGTGGAGTTTTGTACACAAGAAGGGAGTTGAGTTTCAGTCATGGTTGTTTGAGTGCCAGGTGTGAGAGTTGGAGAAAGTGGTGCGCCTGTACACTGGGTTTGGGGTGGCTGCTTATTATGTAATCAGAACTGTGTTCATGAGTAAGCAAGTAAACCTTTACAGCCTGCCTCTGCATTTCCTGGTACTTGGGTTAGAAACTCACACTAGCCCTGCATTGTGGGCCAAATGGGAGCCTTGACCATGCTGGCTGGTAATCTGTTCAGCAGCGTAAAGGACCTGCTTATAAAGGGGAGGCACTGTGTTGTTGTAATCAAGTGATGCATGTAGATGGCATGCATGTTCCGGCTAGTGCCGTGAAGTTGTGGGTCATCAAGTGTATTTTTTTAAATGACCATGTGAGTAGGTAGGTAGGTGCTTGGAATTTGATCCATGATCTGAATGAACTGGCATGCAAAGGGGGGGGGGGGGGGGGGGGTGTGGGTTTACCAATGGGGGGGGGGGGGGGGGGGGGGGGGGGGTGGGGGGGGGGGGGGGGGGGGGGGGGGGGGGGGGGGGGGGGGGGGGGGGGTGAAAGTTATGTGTTGGTAGGGGGGGGGGGGGGGGGGGTGAAAGTTATGTGTTTTCTTATTTTGTAAAATTCACACAGATTCACACAAGTCGTTGTTAATGTGTCACTCATCCAAACACTAGTGCGTAAGCTGTGGTTGTAAAAGCTGGGGATCAGTGAGCACAGTCAGTAAAAGCTTCCTCTTCCAGACCCATAGCGTTGCCGCTGTTGTAGTGCAGCCTGCTGTTAACACTGCCAGTGCTGAGAGATGGTCCAGTTTTCTAACCAGGATCTGTATCTACAGCGTTGGTACAGTAGCTTGCTGTCTCGCCCCTCACTGAGACAAACTGCTAAAGATGGGGTCGTTTTCTACTGCAGATATATGAAACGTTTTCATTGTCGTCATTTGACGCGGATGAGCAGCTTTTGAGAAGCATTGGAAATGATTGAATATTACTGTACTCATTTAATGCTAACACTTCATAAATTGGTGGGAGTACACGTTAGTGAATGGGTTTACTTCTTACCTGCTAATTTTGAAGACTTCTTAAAGGCAAATGCAAGTGTGAGTATTGACATGTCTGGCTGTGTTGATTGCAACTTGAAATTGCTGCCCAGGGCAGGGCAGTGGGAGAGGAGGGGGATCCTAACGATGCATTTCAAATGGCTGGACACCTTTTGTAAGGAGAATGATTCCTCTCAAAGATTTAAATATTTTAAATAAAAAATCTCATTATGTTTTCAAAGTAATCCATTCATCCATTCAGAGTTTTGTGCAGCAATGTACAGTGCTGTACAAGTGATTCTCCTGAAGCTACTACTGCTGCTGATAGTAGTGGTGATAGTAATACAGCAGCGCACACTGTCTCCTAGGTTACAAACGCAACAATAAACAGTCATTAGTAAGGAGGTGTGCTAGCCTAGCAGTCAGGCCTGCTTTGAGAGCAGAGTGGCGTGTTTTGTATTCTGGGTTAGCTGCATGCTGCTGTACTGCATAGCAGGCTAAGGATTTTTTGTTTTTGTTTTGCAGTAAAATATTAAATACAAGAAGGTGTGCTCATTGTATACATTACCTGATATTGATGTGATACAGCCATCTGAAAAATTGCATCAGATAGAAACGACATCACATTAAAATGATCTATTTTTTGTTATTATTATTGTTGAACTGTATCTCGTATAGGGTGCTCTGTAAGGTACAAGCTGATTTGAACCTCAATCAAGATCAGAGCGGTCAGTAAGCCCGCTTGTGGCAAAGCCGCTTTGTCTGCTCAGTTGTGGGGTGGGTGTCTGCTTGTGTCGTACAGCGCCCTACACACTGCATTCTGTAGATAGATGTGACCGATCGGGCAGCCAGCTCCCTCCCTCCCTGCCTGCCTGCCTACTTCCCTATCTCCCGTCTAATCCCTACATCCGAACATCCCTATCTCTTCCTGTCTACTGCGCCCTGTCCATTATAGAAAGCTAACTGAAACAGAAACTACTCTCTGTGATGTTGTAAATGTCCAGTGTTGTGCAATGACAATCTGCTGAAGGGTGAAACTGCTTCTCCCAGACTTACTCATTCAGTAAAGGAATGAGACATTCTGCTCTGATGCCTGAATGGACTTTGTTCCCCCACTAAACTGTCTGCCAGCAACTACAGGTGTAGCTCTGTACTCTCATGGAACTGACAGCAGCTCAGTCCTGGGAATGAATAAGCTGTTCCTTTACGATTTTGATTCATTCATTTCAATTTCTTTCTTGCAGATTTCAGAAGAATGGACTATAAACATTTTTTGTTTTTCTTTTGTTGTTTTATTTTTTCAAGTTTTGCTGTCTTGGTTCTGTACGAAACTTCCTTGGCAAAGAACCAGCATTTAAGTGTTTGAGGGACAAACACAGTGCACAACGCAGCAGGGTTGCTGTTTATCAGGAAAGTATTAAGCAGCAGCGTCTCTTGGATAAGCACTCAAGACGAGAACGCTGGGAACAGTAATACTGCCAATGGGCTGAGCGACAGAAACACCACCAGCAAACAGAAGCACGAACACTCGACTGCCTGAAGAAACCTCTTCGCTTGATTTTGTGAGCCAGTCTCGGGTGGGGGTGGGGAGCGGGGAGCGGGGAGCAAAGACAGGCCAGGCTAACGAGCACAGCTGAGGAGGAAACCTTGTTAATGGACCCCTTGAATCAGCTTGCCAAGGAGAGAGAGAGAGGAGAGGCAGTCTGCCTGTTTGTCTGCATGCCTGCTGTTATTTCTTGTTTTCAGTATCGGATAACTCGCACCACCCTTTTTCTTCAAACGGAGCAGTAACCTTTTTATCTTCCAACTTGCCACATCCATGTCCCTACCTCCCTCCCTCCCGTTTTGGTTTTTAACGCAGTAGGCTATGTGATTATTTATTAAGCCAATACTGCCTTGTCTTTCTCTATGCACTAACTGATACAGAGCAGATCTGAACAGAATCCTTCCTTTCTTGGGGATTATTTTTTTTTTTTTAATTTAAATGACACACAAGAAGAGCTCCAAGGTCCCTCCCTGGCTGACGAGCCCTGTCTCTGTTAAACCCAGCCCTAATGGGACCCCCAACTAGAGCGACCACCAAACAGCACTGGCAGTGCCCTGCTCCACACCCTGCTTAGTGTTTCACAGACCTTTACAAAACGTATAAATATTATTCATAAAAGTACTTTATTATTATTATTATTATTGTTGTTGTTGTTGTTGTTTTATCTTGAGAGGATAATCCCCTTTATTGTTTCCATCTTTCTTAGATCACAGGCAGAGTGGAGAGAGAGGGACTGGTGTTTGTTTGTTTGCCAGCGGGAAGACGGGACGATGTCTTGGAAGCGGAACTACTTTGCGTCGGGGAGCAGCGCCCTGCAGGGAATGTTGGCCCCGCGCAACATGACCTCCATCGCTCCGAGCAAGGGGCTCATCAACGAGCCCGGACAGAACAGCTGCTTTCTGAACAGCGCCTTGCAGGTGAGACTGAAGCTGCATCCACACTGGAAGCAAGCGAATAATTTAGAAGTCCCTGCATTCAAACTGGAGTATCCACACCAGCAGCGAGTGACGTCGCTTTGAGAACATTTCGCATCGCTAAAACATAACCTGTTTCTATTATTTTTTTTTTCGTTGCGCGACTGGAATGAAACTGACCAATCAGAAGCAAGGTTAACACCCTTAACACGTCTCAAAACACACCACCCCTCAAAACAACTTAATCATGGGTGACAAAAAGTTAGTTTATGAGGTGCAGCAGTATCCATAATTATATGGTTGTAAATTAAACGACTGCAAAGAAAGACAATGCCTGGGCGGCTTGCAGGTGCATTGAGCAGCACAGAGACATTTTCTTTCTAATTATGCAAGTTGCATAAAAATAGGTTGATTAATGTAGCAAAAAAAAAAAAAAAAAAAAAAAAAAACGTAGCATGCATGCAGTCTACATATCCAGCTTTTAAATGAAAAACTTACACTTTTGCTGGCTTTTAAAAAAAGTCCTGCATTCACACAATTTGAACATTTTTAAATTTTAAACTATGGTTTATTTGTTTTTATGATAAATAACGTTTTGTTCACTAAATTGTTCTCTGGCACAAATCTGTGACAAGAAGAAGGTCTTTACATACGCATAAAGCAAAGTTGCATGGAGATTCACCAAAAAAACAAAAATATTATCGAGGTCTTGCTATTCTATACGTTGTAAAACAAAGCCAGCAACACGTTTGTATTCTGTGTGACACATCCCAACGTTACCAAGCTCATATACAGTTTTGAAGATTAAATGCCATATTTCTAAAGCATTTTCTGTCAAGTTCACTGGACTGTTTCGAAAAGGAAAAACTAAATAAAAGTAAATAATAATACAAGATAAATGGTGACCTGCGCATAATAACACAGATTTTATTATTATTAATAATAATAATAATAATAATAATAATAATAATAATAGTGTTGCACTTTAAAATACTTAGTTAAAAAAGGATCAAATATGGAATTTGTGAAGAAACACAATTGAGATTGCAGTAAGCTGTATATATATAAATGTATAACAATAAAATAATTTTGTTGAAAATATCGGTTCAACTGTACTACTATTGTCCAGCTGTCTTCTGACAGATGAATCAGACTACTACTACTGGTACCACGAAATAAAAAATACTACGACTACAACTGTACAATTTCTACTACTAATAATGATGACAATAAAACTGTTGGATATATAAGGATGTTCAAGAGTGGGATGGGAGCGGGACTGGGCAGAGAGGGAGGGGAATAAGGAAAAGCAGCTGCTTTGTGCTGTGCCAGGGGTTGTTTAGTTTAGATTCTGCTTTTTTTTTTTTTTTTTTTTTTTTTTTAAAAGGTGAACTCCAATGTAATTCTTTTAAAATACGTATCTTTGGACATACCTCTTGTGGCATAATTTAATTAACAGGAAGGGACATTTATAGATACATGGAAGTTAAGGCAATGAACAGAGAAGGTCAGTTTCGTTTAACGCATCTTCAGTGATGATTTAAATAGAAATGGATCTGCTTGCATTTTATAGCTTCACTCAGACTCCTACCCAGACTTTGGTATCGTGACGGTATGGTGATGCGTATTGTAGGGTGAACAGCGCATCGTTGCTGTGGTGCTTGGCATCTGCAGTGATGTTGAGCCCTGTGGTTCACCTCTTCAGGACCCAGTGTACGCCTATCCTCTTCCTGCTGCTCTGCAGTGATGTGGAGCCCTGTGGTTCACCTCTTCAGGACCCAGTGTACGCCTATCCTCTTCCTTCTGCTCTGCAGTGATGTGGAGCCCTGTGGTTCACCTCTTCAGGACCCAGTGTACGCCTATCCTCTTCCTGCTGCTCTGCAGTGATGTGGAGCCCTGTGGTTCACCTCTTCAGGACCCAGTGTACGCCTATCCTCTTCCTGCTGCTCTGCAGTGATGTGGAGCCCTGTGGTTCACCTCTTCAGGACCCAGTGTACGCCTATCCTCTTCCTTCTGCTCTGCAGTGATGTGGAGCCCTGTGGTTCACCTCTTCAGGACCCAGTGTACGCCTATCCTCTTCCTGCTGCTCTGCAGTGATGTGGAGCCCTGTGGTTCACCTCTTCAGGACCCAGTGTACGCCTATCCTCTTCCTTCTGCTCTGCAGTGATGTGGAGCCCTGTGGTTCACCTCTTCAGGACCCAGTGTACGCCTATCCTCTTCCTGCTGCTCTGCAGTGATGTGGAGCCCTGTGGTTCACCTCTTCAGGACCCAGTGTACGCCTATCCTCTTCCTGCTGCTCTGCAGTGATGTGGAGCCCTGTGGTTCACCTCTTCAGGACCCAGTGTACGACTGAATTTCAGTACGCCTTCATTTCAATCCGATCATCTTTTAAATGACTTCATGGTTCTCCCAATTCTGAGTGTTAATCATATTCCTTAAAGCGAACAAAATTGCCTGGATAGCAATTATTTTAATATAATAATACGGCCCCCCTTTGTTAATAGTAACGTCTGTCTGTCACATTACATGATGAATATGGTAACTGCCTTAATTTTCCATCTTCAACAAGCTTTTATCATACACTCCTCTCCTCCTGTAGACACTTCAGCTGCACTGTAATCTCAAATTTCTACAAATCTAATTGTAAGGATCCTCTGAATGTGTCTGTGCTGTTTCATTTTTTTTTTTTTTTTTAATATTTGGTTTTGTGCATTTTACTTTCACCAGAATTGGTACAAATTGTGGATTGAGTTTCCTGGAATCTGATGGCATGTGAAGATTCCAAATGCATTCATGTTACATTTCATTTTTTCTTATTTAAAATTATTGTAAAACTAAATCTAAACCCGTCTGGGTCTAAGAGAGCAGTTTAAAAAGAAGGATCCTTTCCTCCCGTTTTGCGTTTTCGCAGACAGCAGCAAACACTCCACACAGACTCGCGATCCTCGTGGTAACCTGTTATTTTCTCTGGTAATGCCTGTTAATTAGAGTGAGGACAATTAAAACAAAAATTAAAAAGTTAGGTTCAATTCCAAAGGTAGTAATTACTGTTAATCGTATACCAGAGACCTGAAAAAACAGCTCGCGATTGGCTCACACTGTCTCATCTGTGGCAGCCAATGAAAGCAACATCTGGGATAAACAGCACAATGAAAACTTAGAGGTTCCCCGGCAGAATCTTAAAATGATTCAAATTAAAAATGCGCATTCCAGACCCCCCAAAGATTTCTACAGGGGATAAGAGGTGCTGAAAGCTTGACCCTGTGCTGTTTAGAGCGTTTATAGCAGCTGCTGTGCAATGGGAGTCTTATTTCCATGTGTTTGTTAGGTTTTTACATGTCTGCTTAACCCGTTTCCCTAGAAGTATGAATCCCGGTCACAAGTCCCAGTGGTTCCAGTATATCTCTCCAGCTGGGTTTAACCAGGCTCGTAATACCCCTGGCAAGGTTCCACACAGGCCCCGTGAAGCTGGTCTGTCGGTGCCAGACACATCCTTCATCGTTAATGAATTAGCCGTGTGGAGGATGTTTCCCACCACTTCCATATGCTGCATCAGTGTGGGCCCGACACCAGTGCTTGCAGAGCGTTGCAAGCCAAGTGCTATTTAGTCTGGGTATTATATGGGCAACTGCTGTTTAGGAATGACTTGCTGTTTGAAAAGGAGGTTGGGGTAGTGGGGGGTGGCTCTACTGCTACTGCCTTTTGCTGATCATTTCTCAGTATTGCAGGCAGCGTCTTTGACAGCATTTGAACTTGATACCCAAAGTAAGGATTTAAGAACATAAAACAAAAAAGAACATTGTCAGATATATACAGTATGTTAGCTGTGGTGTTTATACAGTGTAAGTCCCAAGTAATGTAGTCTTATACTACAATAAATGTTGTAGTAATTAATTTAAAACCAATAATATCAATAAACCTCTGATGTTTTACAAGTGTGCCAATGATATCGCAAAACAGTGTGCTTTAAATGCATTAAAAAAAAAAAAAAGTAATTAAATTTAATATAAAAAAAAAAAAAAACCTTCTCGAAACTCATACTCTACCAGGTGAGCTAAAGGAGCAGACACTCCAGTCAAGCTGGCTTGAGTGCCGTTGATTTATTTAGTTTGGTAAAAATGACAAGTGTCAGTGTGCGTATGTGTGTGCATGAGCGCGTGTGTGCGTGTGTGTACACTCCAGTACTTTGACCTTTGGTGCACTCTGCTGGTTCCCAGCAGGGCTAGAGGGAAAGATTTGGCTCATGTGCTTTGGGATGTTTCATTGTGTTTGTATGCTGTGACAGTGATTGAAACAGATTACATGGTTGCTGTAGCTGTGGCCTTTCCTGGGCGTGTGTGTGTCCGTGTGTCTGTCTGGGATGGAACATGTGGGATTAGTCTGGGAAAGTATTTTTGGTTCAGTTACGTTGTTTTGGGAAGTGTTGCATAGCTCAATATAAACTAATTATCCGGTATTACAGTACAGGGGCGACCCTATTGTTTGAACAGGAGGGCTTGGCTGTCCAGCGGCTAAAGAAAAGGGCTTGATACCAGGAGGTTCCAGGTTCAAATTCCAGCTCCACCACTGACTCACTCACTGTGTGCGACCCTGAGAAAGTCACTGAACCGCCTTCTGATCCATCCTTCGGATGAGATGTAAAAAACTGAGGTCCTATTGTAAGTGACTCTGCAGCAGCAGTTGTGATGCATAGTTCACCCCCTAGTTTCTGTACATTGCTTTTAATAAAAGCTAAATGACTAATTAATAATAACATAATAATTACTGAAGCCAAGCTTCAAAGCTTTTTCAAAGCTGCATTAATTCCACCTGTGAGCAGCACCAGAAGCTGCGTGCCTGCGAAGGTGCTCCGCAATTACTGCCAGTGCACTGTGAGACAGCCTGACTTTAGGAGTGGGGCTGTCAGGAGAGCGGTGACAGCGTGCACCTGCACTCAGACAGCTGATCACCCCAGCCACCCTGCTTCCAGTGGAAACACAGGCTGTTCTAGTAAGTGAAACAGGGCTGGGTGTAGGCTCGCACCCTGGGTCATGCACAAAAGAACCAGGCCACTTTGCAGGAGTCATTTTAGAGCCTTTTTTCAGAAGCACCTTGTTGCTGACTGTCTTGTTACTCTGTTGGTGGCAGGCATCTCCAGAAGCATCAGCCGTTGCTGGTTTACTGGTGTAACAAGATTTCACTTTTTCTTGGAGTGGCCCTTCTGCTCCCTGTCTGTCAGATTTACGACATGTTGATTGTGTGTCTGAATCTAGTGTGTCGAGTCAGGGCTGTTATTCAAGAGGAACAGGTTCACCACAACCACAATCCGTCACCAGTGACTTCCTCCTTCCTAAATCCTTTTGGGGACTAGCTTTGGGTTCTGCTGTGCCTTTTATGGTCACCCCCACCCCCCCCCAATTCAGCTAGTGTTACCGTGTTGCATTTTCTTCGCTGTAAATTGCAGGTGACGAGTCAGAGGAGCCAGATGGAGGGTAATTGATGGCTTGGCAATGCAGGTGGTCCTGTCTCCTGTGTGTGTGTGTGTTGTAATCTCCTTAGCTTGTTGCTTCTGCCTTCAGAACATTAGGCTGAAAAATGAACTTTTCTGTTCTATCATCATGATGATGTCAACTTCTTGGTGCTTTTAAGTCCAGATCTTCTTCTGTAATGCAGCCCACTTGAATACCATTAAGACAGTTCTGAAAAAGAAAAAAACTGGCTGACATAATAATGTTATGAACAGGGTGGGGAAAAAATAAAAACATGCTTGCATTTAGAAGACAGGTGGTTAGCCACAGAGCTTAGGAGCACCTCTGACATCAGCAGGGGCAGCCTGGCCAGGACTTCTTTTTCTTGGCTTGTGATCTGCTCAGATCTCACTAAGCTAAGCAGCAGAAGAAGCCGGGTCAGGCCTGCTCAGTACTGCTTCTTGGATTGTGTCTCTGATCTGCTTGTGATCATCTTAATTGTTCTTGTTGAAAGCTGTCTATATAAATATATATTGAACAGCATCTCCTATGCATTTTTCTGTGCTTTTGATAGCTTGTGCAATCATAAACATGTATGGATGGGCTTTAGGGCATAAAGGCATTTAATACCGTGTGCTTATCTGACATCTTCCTTACTGTTGCGGGGGTACTATGTGTAAGACAGCCACGTATTGGTAGCCCAGCTTTTATAGCTGCTCTCAGGCGAGTGGTTGTGTAAATAGAGTCTTGATGAAAAGTCCTCTCGTGCCCTTAAATAATCCAGCTAATGCAAAGCTTAAATTGACATTGCAGACTCGGATCTGCCCACTGATACGTGAGAAACTTGAGCCTACAGTCTAACTAATATCACAGTAAAACCCTGAGTGGCTCAGTAGCAGTGGGAGTGCTGTTTACTCTGGTTAGCCCAACGGGTAAGGGTCTGCCTCTTGTTTGTACAAACTGACAGGTTAAAGCAGAGTCACAGTGCCAGGGAACTGCAGCCTTCACCGATGTGTTGCAGATACCAGGTCTAGCTAACACAGTGTGGGGGTGTTCGGAACAGGATGACTTATAACAGGGCTCTTGTTGGTTGATGCACTGCCACTTCACATCTCCACACACTCAAGAGAAGCATTGATTCTTAGGCGAGAACTGATTTCACCAGCTGATATACCGCCTGCCTGCCTCTCTTCTGCTGTGCATACCTCTACAAGGATTTCAGTGGGCTGTACAGTACTGAATCTACAGTGCGATAAATTGCTGTGCAGTGCTGTATTGCAGCAAGCATTTAATAAAAAAGTGGGTGTCCAGAAACTCACTATTCCAAAAGCAGTGCAATCTACCAGATGAGTCTAGTGAGGCTGAAACAGGCAATATGCTGGTCTTACTGTGTCACGGGAATTCCAACAACGGTTTGCAAGGCAAAAAGACTTCTCATTGAGGAGACTTTCTGGGGTTGATATATACAGCAGCAGGGAGTGCTGTACTGGAAGCAGGTATTATATTGGGTTTATCAAAAGCATTTTAAACTTTTATTTTTTGCCTCTTTTTTTTTTTTTTAAACATGCGTCATTCTTTTTAGTACGGACAGCCTGTGTATTGTTTCCCCCTGTATTGTGCTTCGTTAAGTCTGGGCTAATTGTATTATTTGAATGTCAGGGAATTCCGATCCGGCTGGGTGAGTTGTGCTTTGGTGTTGACACATTATGAATGACACATTTATATATGACCTTCAGAGAGACTGATATAGTGTACGGTATTACAGCAGTAGAGCGCAGTCTTCAGCGAGAGATCTGAATTGCGAGTCGCTCTGCATGTCGAGGTGGCCACTTCATGAATGCAGTTTACTGTGGTATTGTAAATGAGAAGTGAAAGAAATGGTAAAACAAAGGCGTGATTATTCCTGTCCTGGCCTCTTCTCTCACAGGTTCTCTGGCACCTGGATATTTTCCGCAGGAGTTTTCGGCAGCTGACCTCTCACAGGTGCATGGAGGACTCCTGTATATTCTGCGCGCTCAAGGTAATGTATACTGTGGGAGTACTGCGTGCTGTTCTGCTGCAAAGACTAATGAAATAACCTTTGCAACTCTTCAAGAGCAATTTTTATTTGAAATCATTGATGCCTTGTTTTTTCCATAACTTTAAAAAGGGTCTGCCTTTTTTAAGAAGTATTTGTTGGCAGGTATTAAATAAATCTATTTATGAATGCGTTTGTTTCTAAACAAGAACAGCTTCCCTTTCCTTGCCAGTACCAGCCGACTGTATTTAACTTCCAATCGGAAGCAAATTGTTCTCTCGCCTGGGGCACTGACTTTATGTGTGTGTGTGTGTGTGTGTGTGTGTATATATATGTGTATGTGTGTATATATTATATGTATGTATATATATATATATATATATATATATATATATATATATATATATATATATATATATATATATATATAGTTAATTTGATCACGACAGGTTCTACATTAAACAACGCTATCAGATTGATACTAACATGGGGGGGTGGGGTGGGGTGGTGGTAATTATGTAAGTCCATATGTCACATTTTATGTAATAAGAGGTCTGCTTCTCCATCTGAACAAGCTCTAATCTGATTTCATTTTCCCATGCTTTAACCATGCGTGGAACTGCATATTCTACCACAGCCAAAACAGCATTTTACCTTTTTGTTTTTAAGTAAATGTTTTCTAGCAGTGATGTACAGTAGACTCCAGTAGTGAAAAGGGAAAGTGGGTAAACTTCCTTTTTGGTGTTCCAGGCCAGGCAGTGGCGTGGCTGGCACGGAGGGTGTGCTGAGACGACCGTGGCAGATTACAAGCATGTCAGTCGTGGTGATCGTGCAGAATAGGGGGTTAAAGGCTAATCGGAAGAGATTGTGCCCATCATTAAATGTGCCAAGTTGATTTATATAATACATTGGAACATGCCTTGGCTTTAACCCTTAGTATAGCCAGGATCTGCTTATCACAGGAGAGTGGAGCGCCTCTGATTGTGCCTCAAGCAGTCATGCATTATTGAGGACAGTGTCCATGTCCCCGACTCTGCTGCTATGTTACAGTCAGACTCATTGACTTCAAAAGCAGGTCGGCCCGGTCCCAATTGACTTCCAGCCAGCCAGCCAGCCAGGCTGCCATTCCTTTAGAAACTCCCTTTAAAGGAGATGGAATGGAACAGCACTGAACACGGTTACCTCGTCATCTTCTCACCCCTCTGACTACCGTTTACATTGATTTCAATCAGGGTGTGCAAACAAAGCCAATATAGAACTGTCAGGACTAGGGTTTCGTTAAATTGGTCCCTAGTACAGTCATATATCTCTGTCGTGTCCCATGTAAATATATTAGCTGTTATGAAAATTTGTGGTTACTTTTCACACAGATTCATAAAACCAGTTTCTCTTCAAATGCATGAGATCTTGTTCTTTAGCTGTTTCCTGCCCTCGCTAATCCCTGTCTGTCTTTCATATTAATCCATGTCTAGCTGAAAGGATATTTTTACGAATACCTGTTTAAATGAGAATCCCTTTTCATCCAGACCTGCTCACTCCAATAATGTTAGGTATTCAGAGATTAGTGCCAACTGGAGTCCTTGACAAGCAAGACAAATCCAAAGTTAAGCACCCTATAAAAACTGGCTTTAGTGGTGGTGGGTCCAGTTTCTTTAAAACCGCTTTGACCATGAGAACAGACGTTTTATTTTGAAACGTCGCCTCCAGTTGGTTAACAGGCTTGCAGTGACTGCACGAGATCTGTAAACTTGGACATGTTTAAGTACATCAAAAGCATTGCTCATGAAATAAATTGGATCAAAGCTGGATGTAATTAATTGGTTAGCAATGCATGAGATATATTAAAATGACTCCAGCGAGGTCCCAAGTTTGCAATACGTTGTCATTGGACCAATAAAACAGTGCTTCCAATAAACTGGATCAACACAACTTCATGCTGACTGACTGTAATATACATCATATGAAGGTTATTGAAACTTGGGGAAGCTGTCTGTCTGACTATCTGTCTGTCTGTCTGTGTCTGATAATGCCCTGTTATCCCTGATAAAAGTTCATCATAATAAAGCATTGCAAAGTTTAATAAAGCATAGTTAAAAATAGTAAAGAATAAATAGATATGGTAAAGTACATTAATAAACATGCAAACCAGGGTAAACTACACATATTCTACTGAGAAAAGCACAGTAACTGCAAAAATACTGTGAAGAAATACCACGGTAAACTCTAAAGGGATAAAGGAAACCCCAGGGGACAGCTCTTGCCTCCTGTGCAGTGTGTTGACCCCTCTCCTGTCCTGTCCTGTGTTTCAGAGCATCTTTGCGCAGTTCCAGTTCAGCAGTGAAAAGGTGCTGCCCTCCGACGCTCTGCGCAGCGCCCTGGCCAAGACCTTCCAGGACGAGCAGCGCTTCCAGCTCGGCATCATGGACGACGCCGCTGAGTGCTTCGTAAGCAATACTTCGCTCTCCCTCCACTTCTCAATCACCGCGCCCTCTCTTTATAAAGCGGCCTTTATGTAGCAGAACTGGTTATAAGGTGCTAAGGTCTTGGCCTAATCCAATTCCCCTGGCACTTTGATAACTTCAAAACTAAATCTAAAAATGGAAGACGCTGTGGCGCTAGCCGAGACATGCATGCCATCTCTGTGTGTCGGTTTCTTATATTTGACCTCATACAACAGCCCTTTATGCCGTGGAACAGGTTACAAGACAATATGGTCAAGGATCCCTTTTGCCCCTCAATCCCATTCCACAAGCACTTTTCCCGATTGCAGCGTTAAAGAGGGAGCACTGCACAGGGCTCCCCCAGCTGCTCGTGCAGTAAAAGCAAGGGTGCTGAGTGAGTCGTGCCATTGGGAGGTTGCCTGCTTGAATCCTGGTACCGCCAAGTTGCCAATCCTGGTTAGTCAGAGTGTAGGCGAAGATTGAATCAACGCGGCCAGAGTTTGCTTAGTACAGCTCAGCCAAATAGCAGTCTGTAAACTATTTTATATCACTGATATTCAGTTCAGGGACAGTGCTATCCGTGTTGCACTGACCCCTTTCATGTTATTATTTATTACTGTGACTTCCCTGATGTAGCATGCTTTGTTAGTAACATATGAGAGCCACAGTCTAAGAACCTCTCTTGTGCATTTCGGCGTTGGATTTTGTAAGCAGACGCTTGTGTATTATTAATACACCTGCCAGAGGCAAAGGAATGACAGCAATAACACATGACAGGGCAAATACGGTCCAGTATCCTGATGCCTAGGGGTGCTGTTCAGAATGAGAGCTAAGTTGAACTGCCAGGCCTGCAGATTTTAAACCATATTCAAACACTCTTGGTTTTCAACCTTTTTTTAAAACTGTACCCCTTCTGTCTGTAGGTTTCAGCTCCAAGTACCCTTTACAATTTTCACTTTACTGAATGCTACCACAGTTGCAATAAAAGGTAGAATAATCTGATTAACATATTTATTAATCCTCGGTTTTTTTAATATGTAATTTACGTCACAACAGTTTGTGACTGACAAACTGCTGGTTTTGGACATAATACCAAACAGTAATTCCTAAAACTTACAAGAATTACAAGTTTGGGTATGCACAGAATCAAAAGATAGTACCTGGGAATCTCTTTGGAAACACATGTATTCGCTCTTTATTCGGCAAAGTTATAAATAATCCAAAATAGTCTGCATTGTAAATGTTTATCACCTTGCCATTTACCTCCCATATCAAAATTGCCACTGCTGCTACTAAAATGCAGCTGCTCCTATAAATAAAACAAAAACTGTGAAAGTATGAATATTGTGATTTATTTGTTTTCCAGTTCACTGATTTTAGTATTCAATCCTACAATGAGTTGAAAACTGCAAAGCTCATGTGCAGCACAGAGCACTCTGAGCAGAATTCTCCAAGGGCAGAATCACTGGACACTGCTGCACCCACCCTCATGTCAGAGTGGAAATCACGCAGGTGGATGATAATGTTGAAACTATAGTCAGACTGTAAAATGAAATATTTATGCACAGTGGTTAAGGGGTAATATGTAATACTGTTAAAAACATTTTTTTTCCTTTTTTCTTTTACTTTCATGTTTATGTTATTATTTCCGAATTGTCCTGCATACCCCTATAACCCTTAGAAGTACCCCCAGGGGTATGCTTACCCCTGCTCTAGTGTGTTATTGCTCTTATAAGATGCCCCCCTCACCCTACCATGTCCCAGTGAATTGGTTGTCAAGTGACTCAGGCTGTGGTTCTGAAAGTTCCAAGCTGTGTTGATGTGGTGACATATCTGCACAGCTTGGAACACTTATTTGCCAGTGAGATTGCTCCCTATATATCTTGCTATTTAGCGAAATCGTAAAGACTGAATAAGTGAATTGTCCTTGAGTTAACTAGATTGATTGTGAATTACAGACGGCGGGCTGACTTATTCTCTCTCTCTCTCTCTCTCTCTCTCTCTCTCTCTCTCTCTCTCTCTCTCGTGTTTCCTGCAGGAGAACATCCTGATGCGCATTCACTTCCACGTCTCAGACGAGACAAAGGAGGATATCTGCACAGCCAAGCACTGCATCCCTCACCAGAAATTTGCCATGACCCTCTTTGAGCAGGTAAACCAGGACGCCCCATTCCCCCCTTCAGTGCTGCGCTGTCCTGGGAGCTTGTATGTGTTACAGGGTGTGTGTAGTGTGTGATGCTCATGAAGCTCTGTGTTTCCTCTGCAGTGCGTGTGTAACAGCTGTGGGGCCACGTCGGACCCCCTGCCCTTCATTCAGATGGTGCACTACATCTCTACGACCTCGCTGTGGTGAGTCTGTCAGAGCTTTTACAACATCAACTCCTCGAGACTTTTTAGAGGGACCTTCTCTCCACTCCCCGTACCCTCCTCATTTCCTCCCCCTTCCCTCCCCTCCCCTCCTGTCCTCTTCCAACCCCTTCTCTCCCCTCGCCTCCCCTAACCTTTGGAAGTAAGGATAGGGCAATCACAAATTACAAAGAGAAACTGCACTGCAGTGAAGTGAAACGGTTCTACACTTATGGGAAGTAGCAGATACGTCCCCTCCTCGCAAAAAATAGAAAATGTGCTCTATTTGCTTTTAATAAAAAAAATTAAATAAAAAAAATCATGTTTGTACATAAAAGAAGTAATTTGCAAAGAAAGTTTCCCCTAGTTTGAGTTTGAAGGGCAGATTAGATATTATGTAATTAAAATCATTGTGTAATTCGCATGTAGGGGCAAGGCTGCCACAGGGCTGTGTGTGTGGGTGTGTGTGTGTGTGGGTGTGTGCGTGTGTCTGTGTGTGTGTGTGTGTGACACTTTTAAAAAGGTTCATGTCAATTATATACAGAGTAAAGGGCAAAAATCATGAGGGCAACAAGGAGAACTGTAGTTACACCTACAGTCCTAGGTGGCCTTGCAACACAGTAATGAAAGTTTCTAAGTGTTTGGTGGCTACCCTTAATTTGAGTGTATTTCTCGCACACTCTTTGCTGTGTCAGGCAGGCTCTCAACTTGATTAGAGGGAGCCACCAAGCACTCAGAAACATGCAGGTTATTAAACCAATATAAAAAACAGCAACATTGTAAGTGTAGTTGCTGCTAATAAATGGTGTAGTTGTTATACAGGCATGCGGAGGTTCAGGTCAGACACAGTGCAGCTTTGAATCCCGTTGTTTTTGTGTATCCCAGTAACCAGGCAATTCAGATGCTGGAGGGCAGAGAGAAGCTGACTCCAGACATGTATGGAGAGCTGCTCCGCAACGCCAGCACCATGGGGGACCTGCGCAACTGCCCGGTGAGTCCAGGAGCTGGGGGGCAGAGAGCAAGAGAAGGAGGAGGGGGCGGAGAGAGGGGGGGGGGGATCAGTACTTTTTCTTGGCTTGTGATCTGCTAAGATCTCGGAAAGATAAGCAACAGCAACAGCAGGGTCAGGCCTGGTCAATAAATAATGTTTGTAATGGCAGTGCTCCTCTCTCTCGCTCTCTCTCCCTCTCTGCTCACACTAACTCTCCCCCTTTCTCGTTTGTTCAGAGTAAATGCGGAGAGAAGCTGCGTATTCGTCGCGTCCTCATGAACTCCCCTGAGATCATCACCATCGGCCTGGTTTGGGACTCTGACCACTCCGACCTGGCAGAGGACGTCATCCACAGCCTGGGCACCTGCCTGCGCCTCGGAGACGTAAGAACAGCTTCCCCATCCTTCCCCTTCCCCTTCTCCACTCCTCTCCTCGCAGCTCCTGCCTCTTCCCTTTTCCCTTAACCCATACCCATGGATCATTAGCAGGACAGCAGTTATTGCCAAAAATATTTGATTATAATACAATACTTAATATAATCTTCTCTCCCCTCTCTTTCTCCCTGTCTCTCCCCCTCTCTCTCTCTGCCCCCTATTGACTTATCGCCCTGTCTCTCTCACTCTCTTCCCCTCTCCTTCTTCTCCCCCTCTCTCTCCCTCTCTGCAGCTGTTCTGCCGGGTGACGGATGACAAGGCAAAGCAGTCAGAGCTCTACCTGGTGGGCATGGTGTGTTACTATGGCAAGCACTACTCCACCTTCTTCTTCCAGACCAAGATACGTCGCTGGATGTACTTCGACGACGCGCACGTCAAAGAGGTACTGAGGGGGAGGGGGGGCACAGGGCACTGTGGGAGGCTCAAGCTGGAGGGCAGGAAGAGGGGAGGAGAGAGGAGTAGGGGTGGGGGAGGAGAGAGACGGCAAGATTTATTACTGGCATCACAAGCCTTTCACATCCGGATGCCTGGGTCGAATTTGACTTCCGAGGTTACAGTTGAAGTTAGTTTGGTAAGTTGTTTCAAGCTAGCCTCCAGACACACGGACAGTAGAGTGGGTACCCGTGTAATCCACACCACAAAACAGAATCTGCTCAATAGGACACAATCTAACTGAGGCTGAATGGCCGGCAGGCAGGGGGTGTTCAGGGCAGGATTGTCTCTCTCTTGCTGAGCTGTGGCTTTCGTGGCACCATCAATAGCAAGAACCTGTAAACAGTAATGTTAGAAAAAAAAAAAAAACATAACATATTAAAAAACTTAACAAACTAGCATAATGATGGTAACGCTGCAAAAATACTGTCTTCGTCTTTTTATAAGGGTCTGTCTGCATTCCTGACCAGGGCAACAAGAAGCTCAGGTCAGCTCTGCCAGCTCCCCGAGAGAGAGCTTTCCTGGCAGGGGTTAGCTTGCTAATGGTGGTGAGGTTCTGGATCCGGGACAGTGCACATAAAGCAGCTTTCAACGCTAAGCCAACACACCAGCTTTACAAAGGGATGAAAAACAAGAAATCCCCCCCCCCCCCCCATTGTCTCTCTATCTGTGCCTCCTAGTGGTAGGGGAGGGGAGGGGAGGGGAGGGGCAATGGCTGAATCCATCTCTCCACTAAACTCGCTCTGCTGTCAAAACAGTACATTGTCTCACTTCTGACCCATTTTAAGGCTGAGCGATCAATCCCATCCTCTTATGCTATTATTTTAATATTAACTGGAGTGAAAATCAGTTGTATGGCTGGTAAATGTGATTAATAGAAGTGTGATAATTCAGAGATGGAAATAAGACTTATTGCATAGCAGTTTCACCCATTCCAGGTTTTAATACAAGCTTGATTTAGCCACAGTGTATAGCTTGAACTTGCAGTAAAATCAGGAATGGATCAAACAGCTAAGCAGTGGGAGTCATTTCCATCCCTGAGTGTTGTTGTTATCAGGAGCTTGTGTCTCATTGATTGCCATTACATTCTGGCAATTGGTGCATTTCAATGTGGTGATAATAAGAGGGGTGACTAACAGGGTGCATACAGGTTTATTTGAATGAGAAACAGAAAGAATGCACGTGAATGTACATTCAACACCAATGTATTGTTTTTTTTTTTTTTTTGTAGTATACAGCAGCCCCACCTTGTGGCCTAAATATAAACTACAGGATTTCTCTAACTCCGTTTTTGTTCAAAATTTAGTTACATCTGTTATGTTTTAGGGTCATGTTGAGCAAAGTGCAGAACTGCGTGTCTAGTTGAACCAGGAACCATTTTGATGAGATTGGAATTTAACAGCCTGCCTTGATTCATACACGTTACTTTTCCATCGTTTGATTTGAGTGTTTCATCCACATTGGAAGCAATGGGCTGGTAGGGGAGAGTTTGGTTTTCTACCATGGCAGATTAAGTGTCAGCAGTTCACATTATTGTCTTCAGTTCCTGACACTTCATTGTCCAGCTCTGCTAAAATTGGGGATGGGACCATTTCTGATTTTATCATGTGTTTAATAGTTTGTTACTTATACATGGCTAATCAAGCTTGCAGCAAAACCTGGAATGGGTGAAACTACTATGTAGTAGAAGTCTTTAATTGCCTCCTTGTTGTTCTCCCTGCAGATCGGCCCCAAGTGGAAGGATGTGGTGTCTCGCTGTATCAAGGGCCACTACCAGCCCCTGCTGCTGCTCTACGCTGACCCAAGAGGCACGCCAGTGTCATTGCAGGACCTGCCCTCTCAGATAGACTTGCATCACTACAATAAGGCCTACTATGACAGCGAGGACTCGGGTACGAGTGTGTGTGTGTGTCTTTCTATGTCCCTCTTTGTCTATCTGTTAGTGCGGCACAAAATAATTATTGGGTTATTGGGATTGATTCAGGAGCTGCCAATCAGGTGACGGTCATTGCTGTTGATCTGGGGTTATTTTACCATTCAAGGTGAAACAAATGAAGAATCAGCTGCTTGGATATTGTGATGATTGCTGCTTTTCTTAGACTATGCGGATAACAACAGTTTCTTGTTTCACTTGGAATGGCAGATTGGCCCAGTCAACACCAATGACTCGCCTGTAGTGAGCTTGATCCAAACAATGGAGTAATCGGTTTGTGCAGCTCTATTGTCTGTCTTTGTGTACTGCACCACTGAAACAAATGTTCTGTGACTCTTTGACGACGATGTTGGCAGTCATGATGATGATTGCTGCTCTCTCTCAGGCCGGGAGCCCTCCATCTCCAGTGACACTCGCACAGACTCCTCCACAGAGAGCTACAGCTTTAAGCACTCCCACCACGAGTCCATGGCCAGCCACTTCTCCTCTGACTCCCAGGGCACTGTCGTCTGCAACCCCGAGAATGACACAGCATCTCAGAGCAGCGTGGACACGGGTAACACTGACACACAGAGCAGCGTGGACACGGGTAACACCGACACACAGAGCAGCGTGGACACGGGTAACACCGACACACAGAGCAGCGTGGACATGGGTAACACAGAAATACACACACTGACACACAGAGCAGCGTGGACACGGGTAACACCGACACACAGAGCAGCGTGGACACGGGTAACACTGACACACAGAGCAGCGTGGACACGGGTTACACCGACACACAGAGCAGCGTGGACATGGGTAACACCGACACACAGAGCAGCGTGGACATGGGTAACACAGAAATACACACACTGACACACAGAGCAGCGTGGACACGGGTAACACCGACACACAGAGCAGCGTGGACACGGGTAACACCGACACACAGAGCAGCGTGGACACGGGTAACACCGACACACAGAGCAGCGTGGACACGGGTAACACCGACACACAGAGCAGCGTGGACATGGGTAACACAGAAATACACACGCTGACACACACAGCAGCGTGGACACGGGTAACACACAGATTAAACGCACTCTAATAAACACACACTCTGACACACTGTCACGCAGAGCAGTGTAGACACAGGTAACACAGAATTACACACTGACACACAGAGCTGTACCTATGTATTCCAATACACGCACAGCTTCAGTACTTTCGAGAGATTCTCACGCTGTCACACACACAATATCTTGGTTTTGAAGTTAGACCATGTTTCCATGAGGAGCCATAGTCAGTGTTCCCCATGTTCTGTTTCCAGGGCAACTGACTGACAGTGAGTCGTCTCAGCACTACCTGCCCAGGAAGGGTGGGACTATAGACAGGAAGGGCGGGGCTGGAGACAGGAAGCACAGCTTGAACCGGTTGAGACGATTTGATGAGCGCAGTCGAGCAGTGAGGGGGGACGAGGCGTCATCAGCAGGGTACCACAGCGAGGGTATGAGGGGGGGGGGGGAGGAGTGTGTGTGCGTGGCCGCTCCCTTCTGTCATTTTGGATGCCAAAGTGGTTCAAACTGCTCTGCAACTGGAGTCTTAGTCTCACTGGATGTAAAACCTAGAATGAATCTGTAAACTATTTTAAATGATTAAGAACTTTGTAATTTAGAGCTACCCAAATAATTCCAGTAGGTCGTACTTTCATTTAAAAGATGCATACAATATGGTCCGTTTTTTTGTATATACAGGCGAGACCCTGAAGGAGCAGCAGGTGCCCCGCACTGCCCCCAAGCCCTCGATCAGTCGGCTGAAGGAGTTCAAGGAGACCATGAGCAGCATCATCCACAACCGCACGCTCCCCAGCCCTGCCTCCTCCTGCAAGGGGGGCGTGGCTGACTGGGAGGTGGAGAGCACCAGCAGCGAATCGAAATCCAGCTCCTCCGGGGGGCGGTACCGGCCTGCCTGGCGCCCACGCAGAGACGCGCTGAACATCGACAGCCTCTTCAGCAGGGAGAGGCGCCGACAGGCAGGCTACACCCAGCTGGGAGCTTCCATGGCCCTGCACGAGGAGAGCGCAGAGGAGCCCCCCGGAGTGGGGCCAGCGCCACCAACCCCCCTCGGCACAGCCAAGCCCCCCCCTCCCCAAATCAGAGGCCTGGACGGGGGGACGAGGTTCATTCAGAGGATGGAGAGCGGATACGAGAGCAGCGAGAGGAACAGCAGCAGCCCTGTGAGTCTGGACCTGCCCCTGAGTGAGAGTTCCACTGCCAGCTCATACAGGTGAGAGGAGGGGGAGGGAAGAAGGGAACAGCCCTGTGGGTCTGGAGCTGTCGCTGAACCAGGGGAAGGGGGGAGCTCAAACAAGAGAGGGAAGAAAGAAGGAAGAGAGAGGGAGGAGGTAAGGGAGGTTAGAGGGAATAGCACTGTTCTTCTGAGTTTGCTCTACCTATATTGTATTCCCTGTAACCCTCTGACTGTCCTGCAGGGAGGCAAGTTCTAAGAAGCTGCTGAGCTCCGGCCCGTCCTGGAGGAGTATCCCCAAATCCAAGAGCAGCAGCACCCTTCTGCAGGGGCTGAGGAGCCAGCCCTGGGGGGCCAGCCAGGCCAGCCTGGGTAAGAGAGAGAGCCACATCACTGTACACACCCCCATAAACACTTCCCTACATACACACACACACACACACACACACACACACACACACCAATTTACTCACGCTCAGCCCTTCTGCAGGAGCTGTGTGTGTTCTATCTTCTCTGTTTCTCTCTCGGTCCCTGCAGGGGAGGGGCGCAGTGAGCTGGACGAGCTGCAGGAGGAGGTGGCTCGCAGGGCCCGGGAGCAGGAGCTGCAAAGGAAGAAGGAGAAAGAAAGGGAGGCGGCCATGGCCTTCAACCCCAGACCCAGCAAGTACATGGACCTGGACGAGCTGCAGAACCAGGGTAATGGAAGAGGGGCTGGGGAAAGGGGGGGGTGAGAGCTACAGAACCAGGGAAACGGGACAAAGGAGGGGGGGGGGGGGAGAGCTACAGAACCAGGGTAACAGGGGAGAGGAGAGGGAGAGCTACAGAACCAGGGTAATGGGACAAAGGAGGAGGAGAGCTACAGAACCAGGGTAACGGGAGAGGAGGGGAAGAGCTACAGAACCAGGGTAACAGGGAAGAGAGGAGGGGGAGAGCTACAGAACCAGGGTAATGGGAAAGAGGAGAGGGAGAGCTACAGAACCAGGGTAACGGGAGAGGAGGGGGAGAGCTACAGAACCAGGGTATCAGAGGAGAGAGGAGGGGGAGAGCTACAGAATCAGGGCAACATGGGAGAGGGGCCCGGAGTTTTGTTGGGGTTATTCCCTGTGGGTTATTAGTGTTTTACCCTGTCCTTTGTGTGTTGTTGGGGTTGTGCCCTGTTCCCTGTGGGTTGTTGGGGTTGTGCCCTGTCCTTTGTGGGTTGTTGGGGTTGTGCCCTGTCCTTTGTGGGTTGTTGGGGTTGTGCCCTGTCCCCTGTGGATTGTTGGGGTTGTGCCCTGTCCCCTGTGGATTGTTGGGGTTGTGCCCTGTCCCTTGTGGGTTGTTGGGGTTGTGCCCTGCCCCCTGTGGGTTGTTGGGGTTGTGCCCTGTCCCCTGTGGGCTGTTGGGGTTGTACCCTGTCCCCTGTGCATTGTTGGTGTTGTGCCCTGTCCCTTGCCCCTGGCTGTGCTGTGTTTAAAGCCCTGTTTGGTGTGTTATCCACAGGGAAGAGTGACCGCTTTGAGAGGTCTCTGCAGGAGGCAGACTCGCTGTTAGAGCAGTCTCTGCGGCTAGAGCAGGGGGAGGACTTGGCTGCAGCACTGTCTGTCTGTAACGAAGCTGTGTGTAAGTAACCCTAACCTGCCTCTACCTGCTACTGCTCAACTACTACTACTGTACTACCACTACTGCTGTGATGAGGCTCTTGTTAACCGTGTATTTGCCTGTGTGTGTCTCTGTGTTGTGTGTCAGCACATTCATAGGGTGTATGGGGTCAAAAAAGTGATTGAAAAACCAGACAAAACCTACCTTAAGGACATAGGTCATGTTTGAACACGTTGTGAATGTAAGAGAAAAAAAGACACTTTTAGCCCAACTTTCATTATTATGTTAATCTGCATGCCCCTCTGGAGTGTAGATTAGTACATCTACGCTGTATGGAAGTCCGTGCAAAGTCCTCATGAACACTATGAACAAACTCAGGGGTGCGTTCACGAGTGTGTGTGTGTGTGACCTACACTGAAACCAGGACTCTAGTTGAAAGGGATTTAAACTGTCTACTTTTCCCTAATCATTAATTTCCACTGTGTGGAAGTTACATGGGAGAAAGGAGATCTCTTCAGCAGAGGCATGTGATGGAATAGTTAACAAGCATGTCAGTCAATTAAATGAGCTAAAGCAGAAACTGCACCATGTGAACATGTGGAGCAAGCTGTCCTGGAGACTGGACCAGAGTATTGACGTGAATGTTGGAAATGCAGGGTTAGACATTAGCAGCTACCAGGCTACAATCCAGTCCTGGGTTTAAGAACTTCAGAACCCTTATCAAAGTTCCCTATAGTAAAAACACAGCAAAGTTTTATAAATCACAGTAAAAGCACAGTAAAGCATAGGGAAGCATTGTAAAGCACAGAGAGGTCTGGTAAAGAATAGGGAAGCATTGTAAATAACAGCGAGGTATGGTAAAGCATAGGGAAGCATTGTAAAGAACAGCCAGGTATGGTAAAGTATATTAACCACCCAGCTGCCTGTTTATTTTGGCAATTTCCATGTTAAAAATACAAATTTTTCATTCTTAGCACTCAAATAAGCAATTTGGACATTTTTCAAAACTATATTTGCTTTTTTAAATACACTTTTATTGTGATTATGAAATACAGTATTTCAATAGATCATAAATATCAAAATAACAACAATGTGTTTACAATTGTAGCATTATAACAGAGATCACAACATAGCCATTTTTTTTCCAATGGAAGCATTATAGAAGTATAAATAACATTCTTTACAATGGCAGCATTATAATATAACATTATATTGCTTGTGCAGGCATATCACTTTTTAGAAATAATTTTTTGTGTGATAGATTTCAAAGCAGATGCACTTCAAACCCTCATCAATGCTACGTCTTTATCTAGCACATATATACAATTAAAAACTCGCTTTGCATGTTTTCAGTCACATCATGCACAGTTATCATCCCCAGTTTCAGGCACAGATGTATAGCTCTGTTTTATGAATTATTATTGGTACCAAACCTGACAAGGCTTCCTTACAACCTGTAACACCAACAAATAAATAAAGAAGTAGATACACAGGCATCCTTTTTTCATTCTCAGCTGTGTATATACACACATTTCTGAGGGACGTTAAAAAGACGTGTTAAACTTTGCAGATGCACTGCACCCTGTTCTCATGGGGGTGACAGCTAGGTGGTTAATAAGCATGGCAAGCCAAGGTGCAGTATGGTAAATGCATATTATAACCATGGGAGACATGCTAAAACTGCAAAAATACCTTCGTAAGCTCTTAAGGGAACTCCCAGAGAGAGAGAGAGAGCGCCTGCTACCTGCCTGTGCCACCTCTGCACACATGTTCCTGTTAGATATACTTCTGACGCTCCGTAACAAGCCTCTTTTTATCTCAGCAGCCCAGACAACTCCCTTCAGGTAAATGAGGAGCGACCCTACTCCAGCTCCTGTATTTCCACTCCTGTGACTGAGTGAGGAGACTCAACAGGGACACACTAACAGACTCAGGTTCCAGCCTGGGCCCTGGTTATTTGGGACTGTGTGTGCCTGCCTGGCCTCTGCTAATAACTGCTCACGCTGCAATGAGAAGAGGCTGTTGGTGTTAGAATCAGAATCGCAGGATTATAATTATCAGCTGTAGGTAGCTGAACACCTGCTTGCACTGTAAAAGTAGAGGGAGTTAAAAGACCAAACTTGAAATCACCAGTAATTTAATATGTATCACACATGCTGGAGTTGCACTTCATATGTAGCATCCAGCTACTTTTTTCATAGTTTTCATTAATAGAATCTGTAGCAGCTGCAGTCAGAACTGCCAATGGAGCTGTTCATGCAGGATTTCACTACCTGCTGCAACCACTAGAGGGGGCGCCAGGCTACAGAGCATTTTTTGAGAACATATTATTGTAAACAGTAGTTCATAGGAAATCTGTCTCTATTTTTATATGTTTTAATTGTACATTCTTTTGTGATGCAGCATGAACTATTGTTTCAACACTGCAGGTGTGTATACAGGTGTAGGAAACTCCACTCCAACTGTCACACAGTTTTTGTAGTGTAGGAAATATAACTGCAGCCCAATAAACTAAGATGATATGCAGATATTTATTTTTCAGTAAAAGGCACTTAGTAAGCCTGGGGTAGCCTTTCTGTACTGTTCATTTACCATGTACACATTTAAACTTGTACAGGCTTGATGTAAATATATAATGACTGATGTTGAATGGAAGAGGGGAAGATGATGTCACCATCATGTTGTGCTTGTGCACCTTGTAACTGAACTGAACTTTTCTAGCTTAAGAGAGTTGGTGAGGACTAGCTTGAAATTATTATTATTATTATTATTATTATTATTATTATTATTATTATTATTGGCTTTGCAGCTTATTTGATTTCACATTTCGTATACATGTGTGTTATGTTTTGTTTTCATCCTGCCCTACATAGCCCCCTTTTTAAAATTGTTTGTGAACTCTATATGGTGCGAGAAGTGCATGCATTATATAGTAGATACATAGATAGGAAACTAGTCATGATCTAGTTATACATGCAGTAACCAGTGGGGATACACTAAACACAAAAAAGAACAAATAAGTAGAAGTGTGGTGCCCCACACGCCTCTCTAACACCCTCACACGTCTAACCCATGGAGAGACGCACCTGTTTGGTTGTTTGATTTTTTTAAATTTATTTTTTAATACTTTATAACATCTTATATTTTGTGTGCGTTTTGTACATTTGTTCCATGCACTCATAACTCAGTCCTCTTCTGCTTTTTTGTCCTTTGTTTTTCTATTTTCTGCTTTTGTTTCCTTTGCATTTTAGCTAAACTAAGACTTACCATGCATGAGGGCAGTGCTAACACTCATAACAGGACAATGGCTGATAAGAAGCTGCAAAAGTGCATGAGGAGAGCTCGAAGCCTACAGCAGCGCATGCAGCCGCCAGAGCCGTCACGGCCACACGAGGGCGCTGTGGCGCAGTCTGAAAGGTACCTGCACTGTGTCGTCTGTGTGGAACCTAGCCCGGTCTCACAGGAGACCCTGGAGGGGTAACGGGCTCTTCAGAACCAATAGGCTGTCTGTCTGCACTCCTAAAGAGATACTATAGAGAACAGGGAGGGGTGATTGATTTCATACATGTATGGTACAGTGTCCTGCTTCTGTCACGGGCTAAACCAAGAGTGTCTCAACTGCCTGCTGTAACTGTGCTGAGAAGTGTGCTCAGAGCTGGTTTAATGGAGCTAGCCCACAGCACTCAAATCTGCAGGGAAAGTATTTCTATATGGGACTAGTGCTGTAGCAACCCATTATCCCATCATTCCATTATCCCATCATTCCATTATTCAGATTTAAGTCTTCACAGAAATCAGGTGCTGACAATCCGGTGAGGGTCATTGATGTCAATCACGCTAATTTACCATTCCAAGTGAAACAGGTGAAGAGCGAGCTGCTTGGATTTGTGATGGTTGCTGCTTTTCTTCATCTCTGCAGAGAACAGCACTCCACACAAACCCAAGCAGCCGTTTCCTCACTTGTTGCACTTGGAAAGGCAAATTAACCTGATCAACACCGATGACCCTCATCTGTGGAGAGCTTGGTGTGAATAGGTTCATGCAGCACTATATGTAAACAACAAAGATGAGTGACAATATGTAATTGGAAGAGGAAACAAACATTAAGGGCTGCATGCTGTAGAAGCTACTGTCCTTAGCAGTGGTAGTACCAATAGAGTTTTGAATCTCGCAGCTCAAACAGCATACAACCCAAACACTTAACTGGTCTGAGAGCTTAACCCTAGTCAGGGGCTCTAAGGACACCCGTGTGAACTGGGTGATTAAATCTGTCCAGACTCTTCCAGACCCCTCAAAGAAAGCCGGTTTAAACCAATGCACAGTTTGATGCACAAATGTAAACGTTACTATAAAGAGGTTCTTTCCATTAACAATAAGCTCTGTATCGCTGTAGTCCAGTGGAACGGCTGAGCTGGCTACTTACCCATGAACAGGTTAGTTCACGATTCGATACTTCAACAGTTCAGTTACGTATTGCTTCTCAAAAATAGCTTTCGTCTTAAATTCAAATTCAGTAGTGATGCGTGTATTAAAATCGCCACCAAACGACGTGACAACCCGAGTACACAAACAGCAATGTGACTCGCTGCCAAGAAAATCATCTCTGCCAGATCTCGAATCGCCATGACATACAGGCAGCCATTTTCAAAGAAACATCATTAGCTTTCTGAGGAATTCAAAGAGAAGCTTTTACAATTTCAGTTTTTCTAACAAACACTACAGCTGATCAGGCCCCAATATTTTATGACATGTAAAGCGATACCACAGTTCACAAATTGGGAGAAAAACAGGTGTGAGTAATCACGACTGGAAATGATAAGCAGCACATAACTGTAATGCTCTGTGTGATAGCAGACGGCTGTATCTTTGTAAATGCATATTTATATGATGTTTTATTTTTTCCTCAAATTGAGGATGGGAAATTTGGGCTGCATTTTAATTTCAAAGGGCTGCATTGGTAATTCACAGGTTTGGCAGGCATGATGACAAAAAATTGTACTGTGCAGTCCTGTTCAGGATGCTTTATTCTAATTCACTGCTGTTGATATTTCAATAAATAAATGAATATGTCAGATAGCAAAGTACTGAGGATCCAAATCTGGAACCAAAGCAAACAGGTTTTAGAAGAAGTAACATGCTCACCTCTGTAACGTGGCGATGGGTTGTCTTCTCCAGTGCAGATCTTTGATGCGACGCTGTTCCAAATCGTTTAATTGAACCAATATTATGAACATCCTTTTTAAAAACATTTCTATTTGACCTGGCTAAACCTGGAGTGGAGGGATGCTGTAATGTGTTTATGTGGGTAGCCTTATCTGTATTACATGCCGCAGCACTGACACCTCTCCCCTCCCTCTCTTGCTCTCTCAGTGAACAGCCTATCCCGTTCCAAGTACTGCTGACATCATGCCGGGAAGAGGTTCGAGACTCCAATCAGGAAGCAGACTCCTCCTTCCCTTTCCCCGTCCCCTCGAACCTCCCTCACCCATCCTCCTACCCCAGCCAACCTGCTTCCAGGGGCAGCTGTGAGCATCTGCCGCCTCCCTCCAGCCCTGGGCACTGGCAGAGGCAGAGAGCTTGTGGGGGAGACTCCATGAACTGCTGGGACAGCGCAGAGCTCTCCGACGTTACCCAGCTACCCGGCACTCTGGCACGGCCCATTCACAAACACAATGCCCTGTCCCTACCTAGCCTGCCCCTGGAGAGCAGGCTGAGGCAGGGCAGTGAGGGGGAGGAGGAGGAGCTGCCTCTGCCCCCCCCTCACCCTTACCAGAGCTCCTTCCACTGCGACTTACCTCACACCCTCACAGTCCCCTTCTCCACCTCCCATTCCACCAGGCCCACAGCCGAGCACAGGAGTCCCTTACCTCTGGAAAAGAGAGAACATGCACCCCAGGGGTACCCCAGCTGGGCCACGTGCTCCCCTCACTCCCCCCGTATCCCACACTCCCCCAGGTCTCCAGTGAGGCGGCAGACACCCAAAGACCCCGACCCTCTCCTCATCTCTAGTCCCAGGCTGGCTCCCTTCCCCTCTTCCCCTCCTGCTCCTCCCGCCCCTACCCACAGGATCTGGTCCTCCTGCAACCTGGACAGGCCAGATGGGGCAGACACGCCCTTCTACACCCCACCAAGGCACTCTAATTCCGTGCCTAGCAAGCCCTCCCCCCGTCACCCCCCCTGTCTTGCCATGCCGTTGGATCGATGGGCAGAGAATGTCTCACGACACTACAGCTCCCAGAGGGACCGCCCATCCTCCCCCCCTGACGAGGAGCTGTCGGAGCTGGAGTGTCTGTACCAGGCGAGTCTGCAGGCTCACAGCAGCTCCAAGGCACTGCAGGCCCCCGGTCAGCAGGGCTGTACTAAGCCAGGTATGGTATAGTAGGATCTCGAGACAAATGGCTTCATTCTCAAAGCTCTGAACTTTAGTTGTCATTAGTAAAATGATCAGAAATGGAAAACAAACAAAAAATGCACTCACTGAAGTTACCAAACCAGAAATAAGCAACTCAGGACTTTTAATGCAGATGGTCTCAAGTGGATTCTTACTAATTTTGTACTAATTGTACATGGTGTTTTTTTTTCTCAAAACGTTTTGAAAATAGCATTGAGAATCTGGATTTCAGAATAAAATTCAATTTGTTATAGAATGATTACTTTTAGTATTAATACATTTCCATTGTGTATTTTATAGTTCTGGATGACAGTCTGAGCTTGTATGTGTGTGTGTGTGTACAACGTAGTAGGGCTGTGTAGAATAATTCCCTTTAAAATAGTCCCTAAAATGTTGTGGCCTTCCAAGACACAGACTATCAGGAGACCCCTGATACTACAAGGTGTGCTCATATTTTCAGAGTAATTCCTTTTGAGAGGTTTTAGATTTTTAGGTATTGATAAAATAGAATAAAACATGTTAATTATGTAACATAAAACGAAGCACTCCCCAAATTCGCTTCCTATCACCTTTTAAAAATCAGTGTTTGAAGTTATTTGACATTGATTGGTACTCAGTTGTAAAGGTGAGGGAAGGGCAGCTTGTTGGAAAATTGACATAATAGGCTAGTTTGGTTTAATACTGCAAAAAAAACTTCTTAAATGTTTGCTCTTATTTTCTCAAATCACTGTTTAAACTAAAACAATGTCTATGAACTCTCTGTCCGTTTCAGTTTCCAAGGCAACAGCCATGACACGGAAGCTGTTATCTGGAGTGACCTTACCATGCCGATCGAAGACCCCTACTGCGGAGATTGAGAGGAAAGCGTACAGCAGCTCCCCCACATACACTCCCACGGTAAACAAACCCTCTGTCTGTGTCTGTCTGTCTGTGTGAATCTTTATGCAATGTCTGTCTGTCTGAATCTGTCTGTATGTGTGAATCCTGACAGTGCCTGTCTGTCTGTCTTTTTCAGCCGGTGTCTGTCAAGTCTTGCAAGTTGCCTCAGTACGATGATGAATCCTACAGCGCTGACAACCTGCGCCGTATCGCCCGCAGCCTGAGCGGCACTGTGATTGGGGGCCGTCCCGAGCCCATCACCACCTCTCGCAGCTTTGTGAGTACCAGACACTCTCACACTCTCTCGCACCATCACTCTCACACACTCTCTCGCACCATCACTCTCACACTCTCACGCCATCACTCTCACACTCTCTCACACCATCACCCTCGCACTCTCACACTCTCACACCATCATTCTCACACCATCATTCTCACACTCTTTCTCACACCATCACTCTCACACCATCACTCTCACACTCTGTCTCACACCATCACTCTCACACTCTGTCTCACACTCTCTCACACACTCTCTCACACTCTCTCTCACACCATCACTCTCACACTCTCTCTCACACCATCACTCTCACACTCTATCACACCGCAAGCCCATCACCACCTCTCGCAGCTTTGTGAGTACCAGACACTCTCTTTCACACCATCACTCTCACACTCTCACACCATCACTCACACATCACTCTCACACTCTCACACCATCACTCTCACAATCTCTCACACCATCACTCTCTCTCTCTCACACCATCACTCTCACACTCTCACACATCTCTCTCACACCATCACTCTCACACCTGAAGCCCATCACCACCTCTCTCAGCTTTGTGAGTACCAGACACTCTCTCACACCATCACTCTCACACTCTCTTTCACACCATCACTCTCACTCTCACACCATCACTCTCCCACTCTATTTCACACCATCTCTCACACTCTCACACCATCACTCACACCATCACTTTCACACTCTCTCACAACATCTCTCACACTATTTCACACCATCACTCACACCATCACTCACTCTCTCTCACACCATCACTCTCACACCATCACTCTCACACTCTCTCACACATCACTCTCACACCATCACTCTCACACCATCACTCTCACTCTCTCACACCATCACTGTCACACTCTCTCACACCATCACTCTCATACACTCACACCATCACTGTCACACTCTCTCACACTCTCTCACACCATCACTCTCACACCGCAAGCCCATCACCACCTCCCGTAGCATTGTGAGTACCAGACGCTCGCGCACACTCACACACACTCTCAAACCGATCACCACATCCTGTAACTTTGAGTGTCTGGCACACACTCAGACTCTCCCTCTATCACACCTCCTGTACACACACCATCACATAGAAATCCTGCATGTTGGAGCTGTGCTGTCAGTCACCATTGCAGGATTCCTATGCATGTTTCTCACATCACGTTCTTTGTTTTCCATGTCTGTTTTTGTTGGAAAGGAACCCCAGGTCACGTGGACCCAGCATGCTGACCCCAGAATCATGCGTCACGCTAACACCTCTCCCCGCATCACTTCCTCCCTCAATCCTCCTGTGTTTCCCTTTGACCCCCAACACCACCCCGTCCCACCACCGCACCTATCCCAGCAGCCACTGCGCCGGACACTGCCAGGTAAATCACCAGGGCTCAGCGCCACCTGCGGGGGTCATCCAGGTCTGCGGAGAGGAGGGTGTGGGTTTCATTCTTAAATCACCTGGGACGAAAAGGGGTTGTGAAGGAAATCGCCAGCACCTTGTGTGTTATTTATGTCATGTTGATCAATAGTTTGGAAGATATCTGTGTAGTAGTAGGAGTTTATTGGTAAAGAAAAAAATATTCAAGACTTCGAAACATTATTGAAAATGAAGTGTTACTGAATTTACTAAATGTTTCTTTTAGTATTCCTTTAATCATGAATGAAGGTTTTTGATCTTTACCAGCTTTAACCCCCTTTTTCTCCTCTCTCTCTCTCTCTACCACCCTCCCCCTCATTGCAGGAGCTCACCCGAAGGTCGAGAAGTTTCTGGCTATGCTTGACCGGGGTGAAGATTTCTCCCTTAAAAACTACCAGCAAGCAGCCCTGAGCTATGGGACCCTTCCCCAGGACCTTACCCACAAGAAAGAGATCCCAGACAGGACCATCCTACCACGCTCGGACCACCAGTCACTGCCCCCTGGAGCCAGCAGACAATGGAGCCAGTCGAACATCCCCCGCCTTGGACACGCCCCCCTCACCATCCCCTCCCACATCCCTCAGAGATGTAGGTCTCCAGAGCTGTACAGCAGCCACAGTTTGGGGCGCCCCATTCAACCCAGGCTGAACAGAACTCTGCAGCACCACAGCCACCAACTCAGCCTCGCCACGCCCCCTCCCTCCCCCTCCTACTCTCAGCTCTGCCGCATGGGCGTGCTCCCCAACGAAGACTGGAGCAGCCCCTTCGCCCCCCAGCAGCACTGCCGCCCCAAACACGCTCCGGCACCCCCCCGCGCTGCACTGGCTGGGAGCAGGCCCACCCCCCACTCCACCAGAGCTCTCCTCCCCACCAGCTCTGCCCAGCAATGCTGCTCCCTGTGCCAGCAGGCTCCTGCCCAGCTCAGCCTCGACTACTGCCAGGGCTGTGGAGCCTACATGGCACGCTTCCACCCTGGGAGATGAGAAGCATGCCTGTGTGTGCAGGTCTGTGTCAGCCATGTTACAAACGCTCGAGGTGAAACCACACACACACAGCCGCGCTGCAAAACTACAACCAGGCTTCTCTAGGGAACTGTTTGTGTGCTGTAGAGATGCGAGGGTTATGCAGAAAGAGGCATCACTGCACAAGAAACTCCCACGTCAAGAAGACATTTTGGCTAAAGCCATGAATGTTTTAGTTTTATTGTAGTTTCTTTTACTTTTTTACCTCCACGTTTCACTACTGACTGTCTCGGCAGAGCCGGGGTCTGAGGACAGGGAGGGGGGTTTGCGGAGTTAGACAGCTGTTCCTGTCCAGTCTTGTTTTATAACCAGCACTGTGGCCACTGACAATGTCACACCGCACCAAACAGTTGCAATGTCTCTGTGCCCTCCATTTTGGCCGTGGAACCGCTGCAGTTCACTGCTGAGGACTGGCTCTCCATTCGAGCAAAATGCTCTCCGGTTCATCAGCTCCAGTTATGGAATCCCCCTAAAGGAAACTCTGTATCTCTGAGGAGTAAGGGAGGAAGCCCAGGAACTCCAGTGTACCTAAGACAGCACTGAACTCAAGACAGTGTGAAACCTTGAATTTATTCATAGCTTCAACACACGTCATTGATTCAAAGACACTAGTCGAGTCTAGCTCTTTACTCTGTGTAACTTTCACTGGTCGAAAGAGCCTGCTCAATTCACAGCTTTTCTTCCTTTTCCAAAGAATGACTATAAATAAATACAAATAAAAATTTTAAAATTATATATATATATACACACACACACACATTTAATTTGGGATGCAGCATGGTCTACATGATCAAGGAAGTCCCAAAAGTCGACAGCTGCATTGCTGTATTGGAGATGACGCTAACATGCCATCCAGCTGGTGTATTTATTTTCAGAACAAGTTTCTTCATAAGTTAGTTCTTCATCAGCATCATCATCATCATCATCATAATAATAACAAAGCTAAATTTCTCAATGAGTTACTCATTAATTACTAAGGAGCTGTGAGGCTGTGCAACTACATCCCAAAAATAAAACATTACAGAACAGGGCTTTTTACATTTGTAATAGTGTTTCTCATATAGTTCGTCTTGTACTGTCATTGGGTACACATAGGGATATACTGGTATACAGGTTCCTAATAGCAGTTCGAGATGTGCACATTTCAAATGCTGTATACAGTAGCATTCACATCCCCACAGCTTTCCGGGGCAGGGGCTTTACTGCAGGGTAATTGATTAGCAGAGTTTGGATTGGAAACTGCAATGTTATTGCAAGCCTCTTGTACTCTTATCGTTGGGTCATTTCATTCACTGGTGGTGTATATACCAGTTACAGCCATTCCTGTTTTAAGAGGGAGCGAGATCTCCAGATTGCGAGTAGAGAGATCGCCACAAGGACGGGTATGTGAAATTGTGTTACCCTTTACTAGTGTTGCAAAATGCCAATTGTAGAATTTATAAATGAAGTAAAAAATTGCTGCCGTACTCATCACTTTAGCCCCAATCCAGTATATATTTAAAATGATTGTTACAACCACAGAAACAACCTGCACAAACATTATCTGCTCTCCTGTTGAAATCACCTATCTACCCAACAGTACAATCCAGAGTCTAGGTAAAGCAGAATTCTTCATTTTACATGGCTTGATATGGTGATGCGTGCTGTGTTATACCTGAAAGCATTTTTGTGCTGGTGTAATTCCTCACGGCTGCAGATTTACTGTCAGAGAGTGTGTCTCTGTTTAAACTGTATTTTCTTATAGACATGTTTACAAAATCACTGTGTTTACCTTGTACGTATTTTAGTAAGCCTGGCAAGGTGTAGCTCCTGTATTTCAGGAATAAAAACCCTAAAAAACAAACAAAAAAAAACAATTAATATCAATAATAAAAATGGATAAGTCTTCCACATAACTATTTTAAATTGTAGTCATTCATTTTGAATAACCTGGCAGCTTCATGTGCTTCATACCTGAATGAAATCAAAGCTCATGATGCTGCCACAACTCAGCTCTATGTAGTTGTTATTGTTTAGTGCCATAGTGCATATATTGGATTTGGAGTGCTACACTGCTTACGGGGTTACCCTTTCTGGGTCATGTGGGGAGGACTGGGAGAAAGCTGGACATACGGGTTAATCTAGTGGTTTATTGGGAAGTGGGTGGCTGGATTACGGGACTTTTGAACCCTAGTTCAGCATTTTGAGATAAAGTCTGGTGGAGAAGGGTGAAGAATCTGCTTCCCCAGAAAATATCTGTATCAGTTCTTCTAGCTAATAAGTGCCACTCAAGACTAGTAGATGTACTGTAAGCTACATATTGTAAATAACCTGCCCACGCTGCAATAGCTGTATCGCATCAATCCATGCTAGCTGCATAGCTAAGGGAAGCCCTGTTTATTTACAGTGTGTTTTTTTGCTGTGCTGAGTGATTGGTTGTGTAGGGTTCCTTTATTAGTCACATTTGTGGCGCCAGTATCGGCACTTTTGAAAACACTCCCATTTGTGCAGTTTTCCTTTCCTGAACTTTTCCCAATTTCATTATTCATCAGGAAGATCCAGGAACTTTTACTGGGTGTGAGGCAGGAAGAGAGATCTCAGCTCTTTTTACCAGACCCTGCCAAGCATCCCAATCCCATGTTGAACTGTTTCTGTTTGAACAGTGGCTTTTAACTGAGAACAGCACTCAGGACTGGAATTGAGCACACACCCAGCACACTAACTTCTGGGCAGTGGAAACACAATTAACTGAACAAACCAGAGCTGTAAAGAGGCTGACTCAGCCCTGCTGTGGAGAATAACCTCCTGTCCTGAACAATGCTTCCACAGTCTCTGGACACAGCACTTCCACCCACTGTACAGTTTCCTCTGTAGCGCTCATGTATATGGGCAATAAGCAATGCTGTAGCATTTAATATCGATGTGCATAGCTTTACAATAGATGTATAAAATAAATAGCACTGTAGCATAACAAACAGGACATGCATCTTTGCTTAATTAAATGGGGGGCTACGTGTATTAAATAAGCTGATTCGGCTCCCGGGCTAGTCTGTAATAAACAAAGAGACCAGCAGACACAGCCTTTGTTGCGTTTTTATTCCATGGCAGGTGTGTAGCTATTATAATCTAACTTTACTTTAATTCTTTAAAAACAAAAAGAATAACCTATTAAAATCGATTGCCTTGTTTGTGTGTTTGTTTTAAAACCGGTGTTTCACAACGAGAATTTAAAATGATTTTCTTGGGGCCTTATATTGTGCTTTAGGAGACTAATATTTTTGACAGCGGAGGCCTACGTTTTATTGAAGTTAAAATAATGTTATTTTAAGACTTTTGCAACAGGGCAGCTAAGTAGAAACTGTGCCAAGAGAATTGTACTCTGTGTTCAGACTGGGGTGTATAGAAAAAGAGACTTTGAGATTTAAAGTTATGTTTTTTTTTAGAATGGAGCAGAAAGGTTCTTCAGGTTACCTTAAAAAATAATTGATTTAAAAATATATAAAATATATATAGAATATATATATGCATTTATGGACTGGAGCATTGACAAACAGACTGAAAAAGGTTTGTTATTATTTACGTCAAAGGAATGTAAGATATTTGGGTTATACCTTTTTGAATTTTAAAAGAAGTAGACTGCATTGTAAGCTGCAGACCTGCCGCGGTACAGGGAGTGAGAGGAGAGTCATTGTGTACATCACATAGCAATGGTTTGTCACTTTAAAAAGGCAGATTAGGGGTTACTCGATTCTAATTAACCAAAGATTTTTAAAGAGAAGGCAAGACCATTATCTTCATTATTTTGTGGTAAATGCACATTTTGTACAACTCTGCTCCCTGCTGACCAAATTGCAGTACTGAAGCTTGCAATTTTATTTCTTATATATATATATATAATATAATGTGTGTATATGTATGTGTATGTGTTATTGAGCTATGTATGTAAATGTCTGTACATATATTAAGACGCTTTTGAAATGTGCATAGGGAGATTATCGATATGTTTGTAAAGGTCATTCATTTACTAGTTGGATTTCAAAACAGAATGTGTTTGTAAATGCTGTGCTGGAAGATGGAACCTGTATTTTTGCAATAAAGTTATAATAATGATGATGTGTTCCTAGAGACGCACTGCACAGTGAGCTGTCTGCTTTCTTTCACTCTTCCTTCCACTCGTCTCTGCTGCGGTTTTTCTCATGTCTTTCTTTTCAGATCTAGATCAGGGGCTGCACCAGTCCTCGAAGTCTGTTCCACACACTGGGTTTCAGAGCCTATCAATTCAATAATGAAGGGGCTCACTGGTTCAACTGAGTAATTCATGGTTGTAACAAGTTTCTGTGTTAGACATTTTAAAATTCTTGTTAGCACTGCTTTAAGTATGTAAAACAACAGAATTCACAGGTAGAGCTGCGAACAACAACCGATTTCCAAAAGGACCCTTAGAGGAGTTTACCACAGTATTTTTGCAGTTCTCCAATGGTTATAATATGCATTTGCACGTTTACCCTGGTTTGCCATGTTTATTAATATGCTTTACCATACCTTGCTAGTCTTTACATTACTTACCTATGCTTGACCACTCATTCACTGCTGTATTACACTTTGCTCTGCTGTTACTGTGGGTAACATTAATAAGGGGTCCCGTGCCCAAGTGCATGGCTATCCTGATGGTTTCACTGTTCACTCATCATCCCTGGGTGTTTCCAGGTGAACTCTATAGCAAAGATGCGGCTATCAGGGATTTCTACAATAATAAGACAGGGGTTTCATTGGGCATGCGATAATCAACAACAATCATCGAGAACTCTTGTTATTCAAAAAGCAAGAAGTGAAAAAAATATGTGACTCAAATACAAAACACGCCTAGGCTGGTTTAGGGTACAGCAGTCTCTCCCGCATATACAGATGGAGCGCCATGGCAACTGACCGATCAATTCATGTTTAACTGAAACAAAAGCCATGGCTACTGTGCTGGTGGTCCCAACATCTTTATAACCAGCCTGTTTTTTTTCTCTCTCTCTCTCTCATATTATGGATGATGTATGTACACAAGATAATAAGAGATGCTTGAGTTTATATATTCAATATTATGTAGTATTGTGCTGATTTCCGATGAGTAACTGTATTGATTTTCTCATTGGTGTGATGTCACCACACTCTGGAATGAGCAGTAAGGAGCCGGCACCTGCTATCTGTGAACTCTTATGATCTAATGGTCTGTGTGACCGGGGCTGACCTCTCCCGATTGAGACTATACAGATGAGCGCACGTTGCTACCTTGACTTCACACTGAGTTTGCATCCTGTTGTATAATTCCTAAAGACAGCCTGTGGAGAAGGCTGATAGAGAATCGCAGCTGGTGGGACCCTAGCAAAGTGATCTTCAACAGGGAACGTGGAGCACGCCTAGTCCACCTGCCCGCCCGCCACACAAGCTTCGTGGCCTTCACAGGCTTTCAGAACATAGCCTCCTCAGAGGGGATCCCCCACAAGTTGTGAGGGCGTTGAGCCATTTGTCATTTTGAAAAACACATGTAGAAATCCCACGTTAATATGACTCAGGTTAAGAGGAAAGGGTACAAGGTTGACCATGTGATTAAAAATAAAATAAAAATAGGTGTTCATTGATGACTGGAGGAAGGGCTTTCAAAAGCAGATATTCTGAGAAGGATGGGAAACAGAGAACTTTCTTTAACCAACAATAATACCATGAAATGAAAAATACACATTTGGTATAACATGTTTGTGCTATGACACTGTGGTCTCTCTCTCTTTTTGCTTGCCTGTCTATCTGTCTGTCTCTCTGTCTGTCTGATTTCGGTTCCTGTTAAAGGCGAGGGAGTGACCTCAGTCACCCCCATGGCCTTCAGCCTGTTATGATGAAATTCTTCTGAAAGACCAGTGATTTATTTAAGTAAGCCTCTGTGAAGGAGCTGATGTCCAGAGTCTCAAATCCTCTTTTTATTTGTTGACTTGATTACCGGTTCTAGAACGGGGAGTGGGACCACAAACCTCTTCTCTCTGGATCCCGAAGTGAAAGTGACTGACTGCCTGGCTGCTGATTCATTACTCTGGAGCATCTCACAAACAATGAAATAAGCTGGTCTCATTCAGAAGTGACCACCTCTGTTCCAGCTTCTAATTCAAAAGGACTGCAGAGGCATGGCAACATGTAGCAGGCAAAGTCAAACACAGCACGTTAATTAAAAGAACGTTGTCATAACGGTAAATATGAACACAAAGAGAATTTCTAGGTAGGTAGCTGCAGGGTTGCAATATCTCTTATGGAAACTATATTAACATCCAAAATGGAAAATTACCTATATGGTAACAGTATCCTGGGAGACAGCCAGCATGGTTTTAGGAAAGGGAGATTGTGTCTAACTAACCTGCTTGATTTTTTTTGAGGATGCAGCATCAACAATGGATAATTGCAAGGCATGTAACATGGTTTATTTAGATTTCCAGAAAGCTTTTGACAAAGTCCCACTTAAAAGATTAATTCTCAAACTGGACGCAGTAGGGATTCAAGGAAGTGCATGCACATGGATTAGGGAGTGGTTAATATGTAGAAAACAGAAAGTACTGATTAGAGAAGAAACCTCAAAATGGAACGAGGTAACCAGTGTACCACAGGGATCAGTATTTGGTCCTCTGCTGTTCCTAATCTACATTAATGACTTAGATTTTAGTATAGTAGGCAAACTTATTAAATTAGCAGATGACACAAAAATAGGCAGAATGTCTGAAATGTCATACATTTTATACAGTGCAGCTAATTTAAGTTTGTCACACAGACTAGTGTGTTTCCACATGGAGGTAATACAGCTTATACAATGCTTCATTGGGCGTGCATTTCAGAGTACATGTGAGGGCGGAAGTAATGTTTTTGGCTCAGAAGAGATGCTCGAAAAAATTTTGGACATAGCAGTGTGGCATTTTGCAGATGCTTGGGCGCAAACAGATTATTATACGATGTGTAAATACATTCGAAACAGCAAGGTGGGATAGTTTATGTTTGATCTTTCATATAGTGCTGATGTACCCTTTAATAAAGTCATCTATAGCCATTATAGTAAAATGCTAACGCTTACCATTCACCATCATTTTGGGTTTTTTTCCTACAGGGAGCTGTGTGTTAAGAGCCTTCAGTCTTTCACTGAATACACCAAATTCCTCTGTTCGGCGACACACAAACAAGTAGACTATTTACTAATGGACATTTGTCTTTCAGTAAAGACTTGCTTTTGAAATACCCCCCCTCACCTTGTCATTCTTCAGCCTGTTCATTTGCCTTGCCACTGCTGCATCGTTTCATTTCTGTTTTTAATAGTAAGAACAGAGAAGAGGCATCTGGTCCATCGAGACTCATCCCATATTAAACACATTGTTTGCCCCACCTAAAGGAATCTAAAGCTCCAGGGCAGAATCAAATTGAGTTTTAAGTTTGGATACTTTTCGAGTTTCCTCGGTTTGGATACCACTTCACCAGGTAAACTGTTCCTTGTATTAATCTTATTACTATTGTGTTTTACACAGTTTCTTATCAGCAGACCATACCTGGAAATGCTACAAAAACAAAAATCAGTCTTCATTCTATAAGGCTGGCTTTGTTTAGAGCGAGGGAAGCTGAATAATTCATTATGAATCAATTTGCTTATTTGCTCAGAAATGTATTCTGGGCGGCGAATGGTTTTCATTCAACACTTCAACCTTTTGCCTGCGTCAGTCCTAAACTTTATTCTGCTGTCAGTTGGAGTTTACTGTGGGACAATGGCAATTAGCCCAGATTATCAGACCATAGTTGCTGCTCTCTAATGATCTGCTTGCTAAGTGAGCCAGGGAAGGCTCTTGTAATCTGGTTTTGATTAGGCTCAGTGGGTTGGTGTGGTAGGATGTGAGAGGAGTCTAGCCCGTCCTCTGAATCTGCATGGTAGTTATTATTTCAGCTCTTTGTCATTATTCCAGGCTACTGTTTGTGTTCCTAATCTGCATTGCTCTCTGCCCGCGGGGGCACGTTTAACAAAGTCACTCCAGCACCTTCGGGGCCATCCCTAAATAAGTTGGGGTTTCACGTAATGAGGCTGCTTAAAAAAGGGCCACTAGGGGTGCGTGCTGTGGGAGATTGAGGGGTGTCCCGTAGAAACTTGGTAACCCCCAAATTCAGATTCACCCCATTTTGATTAATGCTACTTAATCCTCCTTCCCTAATCTTGCCAGTTATGTTTAGCAGTGGAAGAGACCATGTGTACTGTATGTTGCTGTCTGAAAAAAAAAAAAAGCTTTCGGATCAGATTACTGCGAGATTTATACAGATTGTAACAAAATCCTACTGAGTGGTCTTGTCATAATCCTCCATCACAGCAAATCCACGCTCTGTAGACATAATCTACTCGAAATACCTCTGCTAAAGCTACGCAGTGCTGGCAGCGAAACCCCAGTCGCATATCCATGTATTTATTTATTAAGGAATTTATCAAGCAAGGCTGAAACCCCTGTCTTATTATTGTAGAAATCCCTGATAGCCGCATCTTTGCTATAGAGTTCACCCGGAAACACCCAGGGATGATGAGTGAACAGTGAAACTTTTCTACAGGATCTTGGATTCAAAAACAGGCTGCCAGAGGGGAAACTATAATATTAGTGAGGAATTATCCTGAGCATTAATCTAAACACTCGCTTCTCAGCTCTCCAGCGCTGTCATTACCACACCTTGATAATAATGAGCACTAATTAAACACTCGCTTCTCAGCTCTCCAGCGCTGTCATTACCACACCTTGATAATAATGAGCACTAATTAAACACTCGCTTCTCAGCTCTCCAGCGCTGTCACTACCACACCTTGATAATAATGAGCACTAATTAAACACTCGCTTCTCAGCTCTCCAGCGCTGTCATTACCACACCTTGATAATAATGAGCACTAATTAAACACTCGCTTCTCAGCTCTCCAGCGCTGTCATTACCACACCTTGATAATAATGAGCACTAATTAAACTCAGCTCTCCAGCGCTGTCATTACCACACCTTGATAATAATGAGCACTAATTAAACACTCGCTTCTCAGCTCTCCAGCGCTGTCATTACCACACCTTGATAATAATGAGCACTAATCTAAACACTCGCTTCTCAGCTCTCCAGCGCTGTCATTACCACACCTTGATAATAATGAGCACTAATTAAACACTCGCTTCTCAGCTCTCCAGCGCTGTCATTACCACACCTTGATAATAATGAGCACTAATTAAACACTCGCTTCTCAGCTCTCCAGCGCTGTCATTACCACACCTTGATAATAATGAGCACTAATTAAACACTCGCTTCTCAGCTCTCCAGCGCTGTCATTACCACACCTTGATAATAATGAGCACTAATTAAACACTCGCTTCTCAGCTCTCCAGCGCTGTCATTACCACACCTTGATAATAATGAGCACTAATTAAACACTCGCTTCTCAGCTCTCCAGCGCTGTCATTACCACACCTTGATAATAATGAGCACTAATTAAACACTCGCTTCTCAGCTCTCCAGCGCTGTCATTACCACACCTTGATAATAATGAGCACTAATTAAACACTCGCTTCTCAGCTCTCCAGCGCTGTCATTACCACACCTTGATAATAATGAGCACTAATTAAACACTCGCTAAGCGCTGTCATTACACTCACCTTGATAATAATGCACTTCTCAGCTCTCCAGCGCTGTCATTACCACACCTTGATAATAATGAGCACTAATTAAACACTCGCTTCTCAGCTCTCCAGCGCTGTCATTACCACACCTTGATAATAATGAGCACTAATTAAACACTCGCTTCTCAGCTCTCCAGCGCTGTCATTACCACACCTTGATAATAATGAGCACTAATTAAACACTCGCTTCTCAGCTCTCCAGCGCTGTCATTACCACACCTTGATAATAATGAGCACTAATTAAACACTCGCTTCTCAGCTCTCCAGCGCTGTCATTACCACACCTTGATAATAATGAGCACTAATTAAACACTCGCTTCTCAGCTCTCCAGCGCTGTCATTACCACACCTTGATAATAATGAGCACTAATTAAACACTCGCTTCTCAGCTCTCCAGCGCTGTCATTACCACACCTTGATAATAATGAGCACTAATTAAACACTCGCTTCTCAGCTCTCCAGCGCTGTCATTACCACACCTTGATAATAATGAGCACTAATTAAACACTCGCTTCTCAGCTCTCCAGCGCTGTCATTACCACACCTTGATAATAATGAGCACTAATTAAACACTCGCTTCTCAGCTCTCCAGCGCTGTCATTACCACACCTTGATAATAATGAGCACTAATTAAACACTCGCTTCTCAGCTCTCCAGCGCTGTCATTACCACACCTTGATAATAATGAGCACTAATTAAACACTCGCTTCTCAGCTCTCCAGCGCTGTCACTACCACACCTTGATAATAATGAGCACTAATTAAACACTCGCTTCTCAGCTCTCCAGCGCTGTCATTACCACACCTTGATAATAATGAGCACTAATTAAACACTCGCTTCTCAGCTCTCCAGCGCTGTCATTACCACACCTTGATAATAATGAGCACTAATCTAAACACTCGCTTCTCAGCTCTCCAGCGCTGTCATTACCACACCTTGATAATAATGAGCACTAATTAAACACTCGCTTCTCAGCTCTCCAGCGCTGTCATTACCACACCTTGATAATAATGAGCACTAATTAAACACTCGCTTCTCAGCTCTCCAGCGCTGTCATTACCAGCACCTTGATAATAATGAGCACTAATTAAACACTCGCTTTACCACACCTTGATAATAATGAGCACTAATTAAACACTCGCTTCTCAGCTCTCCAGCGCTGTCATTACCACACCTTGATAATAATGAGCACTAATTAAACACTCGCTTCTCAGCTCTCCAGCGCTGTCATTACCACACCTTGATAATAATGAGCACTAATTAAACACTCGCTTCCCTGCTCTCTTGCTGCAGTATTTCCATTGGTTGCAGTGCAAGTGGCAGAGCTGGATTCCTGTGGAGAGTCCCTGTGGTAATTGCTTCGTATTGTGCTAGTGGAGCAGTGCGCCAGTTCATCATGCACAGTGTGTGTGTGCTGGCAGGAGTCCTGTCAGCTTTGCACAATCAGGTCAAATTAGCTGAACTGGCAGACTGTAAGACAGGCAACTATAAAAGACACACACTTGAAAAATCTCCATTAAAAAGTGTAATTATATAAGACATGACTGGGAAAACTTTGGGCAATTTCAAATAATGAAGTGTAATTAGGAAGCACACACCCACTGCCACGTCAGTGCACATACTGTAACGAAAGAGCAATATGTTAATTTCTGATGGATAATTTTTTTTTTTTTTTTGAAAGAGGCCTTATAAAAGTTCATAGTAAATGTATAACACAGTTTGATGAAGTGCTTACTGAAAGCATGGTAAAGCATTTTAGTAACTATGGTATATGCATTGTGTAACCATGGGAAACACTGCAAAATTACCATTTCAATTTACCATGGGAAATGGGACCACAATAGTATAGAACTGTTTTGCTGGCTCCGATGCCTTTAAGTTGAGCGCTCTGGGTAGCTGTACTGGCTCGCAGTGTGAATCGGGCACTGTGATTCCAGCAGAAAACACCTGGCAAGGAACGTCTTGCAAATCCTGTGTTTGTATTTGCTTGGCAGAGCTTCAAACAACATTTTATAAACAAGCTCACTCACACTTCAGAGCACTCCTTGTAATGAAATGCACCTGACAAGGGGCTCAGGCTGGAATACACCCCTCTACCTGTGCTGAAATCCTTTTCTTTTAAGGTATTTACAATCAATCTTCATGTTTCTGTAGAACCCCAGTCACCGCCTCTTTTTGAGTACTTCCTAAGAAAGCACATTATACAATGACCTTTCAACTCTACTGGTCCCATAGTAATAGTGTAAAGAAGGTGGGGGCCAGCAGAGTTCAAAGGTGGTCTGCGATATTCTGACCCCCGCGTTTCGTTTCTGCTCTCGCCGACTTTGATGACTGGACATATTAAAAGCCGTTAATAGCAGCGGACAGACAGGGGCAGGCGTTCGTCCAGAATTTCAGATGCTCTACAGGAGAATTTGAGAAAGAATGTTGTCTGCTCCCGCTTCCAGAATCCAGAGTGGAATATTGAGATCTGTACAATTAGCTTTTTCTTGGCTCTAAACTTGTTATATCTTGTCAGAATCTCTCTAATGCACCGAAGTGTCAAATTTCATGCCCAGAGAATTTGAGGAACACATTTATAGCAGTGAGATATAAAAGCAAAAAATAAAAAAATAAAAATAAAAAACTAATTTGATTTAGAAACTCTGAGAAACTAATGAACTCCTTTAGCATTAAGAAGCTTTTCAGAAAGATGTCTCTGGATCTAATTGTATGGTATCAGTGTCCTATATTGATAAGAATGGATATAGTGGGTTTACTGGCTGGCCTGCAGTTTTGATTGGAGTTATCTTTAGACATGTATGCAGGTCTGTGATGTTAAAATAGTTATATCCATGGTTTCCAATTAAGGAATTAGTTCCATCAAATTAAGCATTACTATTTGACTCAGCTGACAGTCCTCACTAGAGCTTGAGGAACCCTATACCAGTCTAAATTGAAAGAAAAGGTTTTTGAATGTGCTTTTATATAATTGGTTGCAACTGGAGTGTGTTATATATTGAACTATTTTGTTTTGTTTTGAAATTTGTACAGCATTCTGGGATGCCATGGCCTGAAGGGGGCTATATCAAATTTGTATTGTAATTTGTATTGTCTGTTAGACCTATGAAGCTAGGTTGTGTACAGTCTGAAGCATTTGAGTACTAAAATAAATGTGCTCTGTGCTTATACCCACTATCTGTGTCTGGGCTCTCCATACTGCCTTCTGGCTTCGATTAAGATGAAACCAGCCTGCCCAGTGTTACAGGCTGCTGTTTAAGGCAAGTTTTAGGATTCTGAAGTACTGTGTGACGTGTGGGCCTGTGAAATAATGGCCGCTACACTCGTGTCAGAGACACCAAAGAGTTCTGTTTTTATTATGAGATTGAACTTGTTTGTGGGACAATGTAGTTTTTTCTTGAGGGCATAAACTTGATACAATTCTCTAGTTTTCGGAAGCGCAGTCAGATTCTCACAAATTATGAAATCCAAAAGTAACGCATTTTTTTCCCCCCAAGGAAACATTTCTACATAACCGGTCAGCACTCTTTAATCCTCAGTGCATCTTTCATGTTCATTAAGTTCATTAAGACAAAGACTCCTCGATCAATCTGAAATCAATCAATTAATCCATCAATTCAAGAGCAGTGGAAGAGAAATGTTGACCCTCTTCACTGACCTTGGCAACCAGGAGTACAATTCGAACACATTGAGCTGTCAAGAAATTGTATAGATTTTTGATTCAGAGACATGCCTCCAAATTACAAAACTGAGAGTTAGTGCTGTGTTCCACTCAGATAACATTTCACATGTGGCACTCCTATCCAATAACATCTTTTAAAACAAACGCAAAAAAAAGTGGCCATGTGTTTTGTTATTTGGTATTTTTCCAAGTTGTTCTGAGGATCGTTGCACACACTCTCTCAGAGGGAGATGACACTTTGACACATTTGAAATTGCAGCTCTCTGCCATTTACTCACAAGACAAGATCATTTTGATAGAAACAGCGCAACAACTGTTTTCAGGAATAAAATAAAAACAGAAAAGGAATGGACTCAGACAGGCAGACAGAGGCACCGGTAGACAGACAGACAAGAAGGCAGTCAGACATACAGACAGAAATAGAAATGCAGACAGACAGACTCTGAGAGTGACGGATAAATACTGTAACTATACGATTAATATACCCCGGCAATAATGAACATACTGCAAGAAGAAGACTCATGGAGGATGGAAGATAAAGCACAGTGATATCAGATCAGACACTTCCAAAAAGGATGCAACAGTGACAGGAGGAGGGGAACAGCACCCCAGCTCTGAGGTGCTGCACTGAGCATGTGCCAACCCTTATGCACACATTCACAGTATATATACCTCAGCTGGGTGCAGGGATGGACCTCAGAGCTGCCTGCCCTCTGATCTGATTGGACTCCCGCACTGAGAGAGAGATAGAGAGAGAGAGATATAGAGAGGGAGAGAGAGAGAGAGAGAGATACACTAACTTTTGATCACACAGACTGCATTTGATTTCTTCTCTAAAGAGAGTATTTAGATACTGACCCAGGTCACAGATTTATATAGATAGATATTTTTTGTTTTGTTTCTTTTTGTCTGGAGCATGAATATGTTGCAGTCTCTGCGTAGTCGGATCTCCTGCCCTCCACAGGATCCCAATTGCACCCGGATTGTGGAGACTTTGTCTGCACGGAACGACTCAGGGATCAGTGCCTACAGGCTGGTGGAGCTGCCCTCCATGTCCACTGTGAGTGCAGAGTTTATATATCATCTTTCTTCCTCCTCGCCAGCTAGTGTAGATTAAAAGTTTAGATTAAGAAGTACACCCTTCCTTCTTTCCTTTCTTCCTTCCTTATCCATCCATCATTCTATCCTTATCTTTTCATCCCCCTTTCCTTTAATTTTCATTCATTTTTCCTTCATTGCCTTCCTTTATTGTCTTTCTTTCTGTCTTTCTTTCTTTCTTTCCCTCCCTCCCTCGTGTGCTTAGTATCTGAAACAAAAACACATTGGAAATGTAAAAAAATACCAAGTTATCAAAGTGCCCAGCCATTTAAAGTGGAGATATCAAAAACACAAGCCAAGCTTCAAGAAACCATTGGGGCAACCTTGCCCAGCACAAAGCAAACAGGCACAACTGTAAAACTGATGGGGGTCAAGGTTGTGCCAGTTGTTTCTTCTAACTTTTATCAAAAATACTTGCTCAGTTAGAAAAAACAATTAGGGCAATTGATATCTATAACAGATATCACTTCTTGTTTCAATTAATGGATAATAACACACAGACTACGGGAATAGCAACACTGTTCAATCTATACTGAGGCAATGTATGTTTGGATAGGGTAAATGTAAATACTAGCCTAGTCTGTTGAAAGGGTTAAGATGTGAATCTGTGTAACGTAGCGGTTCTGTAGTTGGGGTGTGACTAGTTAGGGTTCAAATCCTGCCTTTTATATTTATATATATATATATATATATATATATATATATATATATATATATATATATATATATATATATATATATTTATATATAAACCCTGTGTGGGAATCGTACCAATGCATCTTGCAATGCAGACGCCCATGCCACAAAGTTCGTCCTTTCACGTTACAACATTTGCAAGTAGTATAGCAGTAAAATTACAAACTATCATAATAAGCTTGATCTGTTTGTTTTGTATATTGTAACGTTTTTATGTTTAGGAAGTAGTACGCAGGGAGACGGTGTTGAATTCTCAAAATGTTTGTTCTATTTGAAACTACAGAGAGTTCCTGTCAGGGGCCGGAATTCACGGCACCAAAGTTATAATCCTACGTTTCAGCACTGTCACTGCTATTCTCTCTGGTCACAGCTCACACGCTCGCTCAGTTGCACCCACAGTTTCTCATTCAAGTTCAGCGCAGGACTGTCTCCAGTCCCCAGGCTCATGCACCCCCTTATATAACCTCCCTTCATTTCCCGTTCCTGTCTGGCTCATCAGCCAGTCACATCCATGCTCTGCAACCCCAGGAAACAGTTGTTATAAGTATAACCCTTCAAAGTTGCTCTTTAGAAAATCTGTGGGATTTTTAGCATTTTCATAAAGGACTCTTCAGAGACAATTACTGTTCCAAGAACCTTTATTTTTTGCTGTCAAAATGCAGTTTTAAAATAAATAACAAATTTCAACACCAGAAAGTTGTTTTTGTGGGGGTGTAGGGGGAGTAATTCTATAGCAAGCAAAAACCTTTGACGGCCGATTTCTTTGGGGGCTGAAAATCAAGCCAGCAAAAGAGAACAGACGCTCAACAGGAGCAGGCGAAGGAAGAATGGTATTAAAGCATATAAACAGCTTCTTTATGAAAGGGTATTGCTCTAAAGATGCTAGATCCTTCCTTGGGTCTTCAAAAAAATGAAGGATCTCCAGCTCAGTTTTGTTGCTTGTTGTTGAAAGAGTACTTATCTGGGAAACATCTTTGCTATCCATAAAAACAAAGAAGTCATCTTCTTCCTCTTCAAGGTGTCTCCCGCTAGAAGATTCTGATACAAGACACAGCTCTTCAGCAGCCTGAAGCATTAGTTGATGGAATCTTCTGGTGTCTCTGGAAAGACAATGTGGCAGCCAGCGCATCATTGTTGATTTAAAGTTACTCCCAAGATGAACTGGCGCATGCGTGTGCATTTAAAAAAAAAAAAAATAAATAAAATTATCGAATAAGTGATCACTATGATTAAATTTTATACAGGTGCAATTTAATAATTAAACTATTACTGACAATGTATTTTGGAGTATTTTGAAATTACAAAATACTCAGGAAATGTATTTTTGATACAAAATACAATAATACTTCTAAATTGGCATTTGCATTACAAATTACAAAATACAAATGTAATGACAATACGTATTTAAATTACATGTATTTTCGATACTGCCCAACTATGCCTGTGCTGCTCCTACAAAGAAAAAATAACATTGAAAGCTTTGTCTGTATAACTGTCTATGTGTTTAACTGTCTGTCTGCCTGCCTGTGTGACTGTCTGTCTGTCTACAACAGTAGCTTGATCTAAACATGTAACACCTGCCATAGAGCATTGTAACAGAGGTACAGAGATGGGAAACTAGATGTGTGAAAGAGAGATATCAATAGAAAAAAATAGTAAGTGGGAAGGAGGGAGGGATAGAGAGCGGGAGAGGGACACGAAGAGGGAGCGCTCGCTTGAATTTGAGAAAGAAAAATAAGGACTACAGAGTGAAATAAATAGAGCTGGTAGTCTGTGTAGCTGCTATCTGCTGTTGTCCAGTGAGGAGCCTCCACTGAGAACTTCTGTACCCACTCTCTTGGGGCGCGTCAATGTCACACTGAGTGCAAAGAAGAGGCTCACAGAGAGAGAGAGAGAGAGAGAGAGAGAGAGAGAGAGAGAGAGAGAGAGAGAGAGAGAGAGAGAGAGAGAGAGAGAGAGAGAGAGAGAGATACATAGTTATAGTTAGGGTTCGGGTTATAAGCATGTGGCTAGTGGTAGGGTTAGGGTTAGGGTTATAAGCATGTGGCTAGTGGTAGGGTTAGGGTTAGGGTTAGGGTTATAAGCATGTGGCTAGTGGTAGGGTTAGGGTTAGGGTTATAAGCATGTGGCTAGTGGTAGGGTTAGGGTTAGGGTTATAAGCATGTGGCTAGTGGTAGGGTTAGGGTTAGGGTTATAAGCATGTGGCTAGTGGTAGGGTTAGGGTTAGGGTTATAAGCATGTGGCTAGTGGTAGGGTTAGGGTTAGGGTTATAAGCATGTGGCTAGTGGTAGGGTTAGGGTTAGGGTTATAAGCATGTGGCTAGTGGTAGGGTTAGGGTTAGGGTTATAAGCATGTGGCTAGTGGTAGTTAGGGTTATAAGCATGTGGCTAGTGGTAGGGTTAGGGTTAGGGTTATAAGCATGTGGCTAGTGGTAGGGTTAGGGTTAGGGTTATAAGCATGTGGCTAGTGGTAGGGTTAGGGTTAGGGTTATAAGCATGTGGCTAGTGGTAGGGTTAGGGTTCGGGTTATAAGCATGTGGCTAGTGGTAGGGTTAGGGTTCGGGTTATAAGCATGTGGCTAGTGGTAGGGTTAGGCCATGCTATATACAGTTTTTGAACTTTTTGTTGCTTATAATCAGGAATGAGGAATACTGTTTGCTTTTTGCTTTTTGTGCTTGACTTCATCAGAGAATAAAAATACCGTTCAGCATTGGCGCAAGATAGAATATGGAGGTTTAACCATATATTACTGTTGAATCAGATAATGCCAATAAAATATAAAAATAACCAATGCATCTAAACTATTATGAACCCAGTGCTCCCCAAGCGTTCTGTAATTAATCCTCCTCGCTTGCAAATCTCAGTATCAATTATATTGGTGCAAATTTCAATGCTGTTTCATGTTGTGCCTGCCCATCCACATATTACTTTTGCAGTTTGCAATCAACTGAAATAAGCGTGCGACCACAAACAGGCCTAACTAAAGAGCCACGCTTGATTGAGGATCTGCTCAAGTACTCTCAGCTATGAGCTGTGTAATCAGGGAGAGGAACGCAGTACTCTATGCACACTTCCACACAAAGCGGCAGAAAGCAGCAATCATTGTAAGATGCAGTTTTTTGCTTGTTATGCAACACTGCAATTATCTGAAAATCTGTCCCAGTGCTGCCAGGCTCAGCAGTCACTCACCATTACAGAAACTGTTTTTTCGGATGGGCTGTTTATAAATGGTTTATCTGTAGGCATGTGTGGCAGTAAATCCATTGCTTTGATGGGCTATTCCTAGCATTACTTCACCCAACCCAAAACACACACAAACTCCAACCCCCTCTCCCGCCTGCTATGCTATAAACATAGCGAACCATAACAAGCGTACTTCCAATAATGCCTTTAATTGAAAATTATTGTGGGATTTTGCACAGGACATTTTTTTTTCCTAACATTTTTGTTAAGATGTTTATTGTGTTTTTGATTTCGGCGGCCTCTGATATGAGGTTACGGTAGCTGTAAAAATAAACAGCACATGAGAAAAATGTACTGTAGGGTACTATGGTACAGTACCAGCATAGCAAAGTGTGGTAAAGCATGGTGAGGCGATGCAAGCAAGGTAAATCGCTTGTAGGTAAGGTCAAAGTATTGTTAAGAATTACATTAGAGGCACCATTCTGGAGCGTGTAGGTATATAAGAACATAAAAAATAATAACATAGGAAAATATCTATCTACTGGCAAAAAAGACATGGATAATGGCATTAACTATGTTTTTTGTGTTTTTTTTTTATCATAATAAGATTTATATTAAGTCAACATGTACAGTTGATGCTGTCTTTTATGGCATACGAGAAGGCAGGAGACTGAGTGAACTGTACACATTAACTCATAAACTGAATTACCTACCAGCATTTGCCTGGTCTATCTTCAGGTGCACCCCCTTGAAAACCTCTTCATGGGACCCCAGGACCTCATCTGCCTCACTGTTTGGATAGAAGATGCATTGGTTTTGAGATTTTTTATTTTATTTTATTGAATCAAGGTCAAAACATATCTAATCCTCTGTAAGTGCTGTTTATTGACCATTGTTCTGGCCTGGTTTGCCTGATTTCAGAAATGAAAGATTTTTTAAAAACACAAATCTTTTTGAAGGTACCCTTTAGAAGAAGTAAACAACCCTTGCTTCTTTGCATTTCCTAATTAAGCAAGTGACACTGTGGGGTATGCAAGTTGACCTGTTTGGGGGGGGGGGGGGGGGGGGGGGGGGGGGGGGGGGGGGGGGGGGGGGGGGGGGGGGGGGGGGGGTGGGGGGGGGGGGGGGGGGGGGGGGGGGGTGGGGGGGGGGGGGGGGGGCGGGGGGGGGGGGGGGGGGGGGGAGGGGGGGGGGGGGGGGGGGGGGGGGGGGGGGGGGGGGGGGGGGGGGGGGGGGGGTGGGGGGGGGGGGGGGGGGGGGGGGGGGGGGGGGGGGGGGGGGGGGGGGGGGGGGGGGGGGGGGGGGGGGTGGGGTGGGGGGGGGGGGGGGGGGGGGGGGGGGGGGGGGGGGGGGGGGGGGGGGGGGGGGGGGGGGGGTGGGGGGGGTCAAGTTATACTTAACAGCTATCCATGACACCACGCGCTGTCTGGCTAATTGACACTGAGTTCCATCTCTCCAGCGATCTGCAAGCACTCAATAATTCGATTATTCAATTTGGTACGTAAATGGTCAGAATTCACCTGAATTAGCAAAAGAGGTGGAAATAAACAGTTCCGTAAATCAGTGACAAGAAGACAGCCAATCTTCCTATGAGTGGAACCCATTTTGATAGTAAAAAAAATGGTTAATGGTTTGAATGGTTTTTGTAATTTTATAATTGCTGCGTGCTTGTACTTTACCTCCGGATTGAGAGACGAGAGTGAGGATTTTACTGGGTATTTAAAAAGTTGTGGATGAACATATTGAGGTTGTAAATAAACAGAGAGAGAGAGAGAGAGAGAGAGAGAGAGAGAGAGAGAGAGTGAGAGTGAGATGGGGATGAGTCTGCCTGCTTTATCATATTTATTACAAAGTTGGAAGTTCTAAAATGTCTAAGCTGGCTATCTCTATCTCTGAGTTACAGTAGTCTAGGCAGGAGAGTACCAGGGCCTGGATGAGGAGTTGCATGGAGTAGTTGGTGAGGAAGGTGTCAGAGAACCAGGCCTGAACAGTGCCAGAGATTCCCAGGACAGTAGGAGAGAGGATAGGAGAATAGACTGATCGACAGTGTCAAAGGCGAATTAGGAAAGAGGAGAGAGAGGCAGCACGGGCAGAGTTTAACGAGTTAGTGACAGACAGGAGAGCAGTTTCAGTGGAGTGAGCACAGTGGAAACCAGATTGGAGAGGGTCGAGCAGAGTGGTTAGACAGGAAAGCAGAGGGCTGGCTGTGTACTGCCCACTCGAGGGTTTTAGAGAGGAAGGGTAAGAGGGAGACAGGACGGTAGTTCTGGAGGGAGGTGGGGTCGAGGGTAAGTTTTTTGAGGAGGGGGATGATGGAGGCTTGTTTGAAGGCAGAGGGAAAGATGCCAGAGAGGAGAGAGCTGTTGAAAAGGTAAGAGATGAAGGGGAGTAGAGCTGGAATGAGGCCTCTACTAGTAGTTAATGGGAGCGATTTGGAAAAGGAAAAGGTCCTCACTCTGACTGCCACAGCTCAGACTGCCCTTGGACATGTGGCCCTTAGATGGCTGGCACTTAGAGCGGCTGGCGTTCTAAGACACTGATTGCCAATTGATACTTTCCTGCAGGTCTAGAGCTGGTCCACTTTCCATGCTATCTAAATACACTTCAATCAACCACAGCTCTGAATACTTCAGAAATACTTGAAAAAGAAATTCCTTCAACCAGCTAATGTACATCAGGAACAAGGATTCAATTGTACTTACCAAAATCGCTACTTTCTTCCTGTCTACTGCAAACAGCTAAACACAATCCAAGCAGGCCGGTCGCTAGAGACAACTGATTAGCAAAACAAAACATCATTAGTTTTAACCTTAGAGCCAGATAATAACTATGCTTTCACTATGCTTTACCATGCCTTCACTATGCTTTACCACGCTTTCACTATGCTTTACCACGCTTTCACTGTGCTTTACCACACCTTCACTATGCTTTACCATGCCTTCACTATGCTTTACCACGCTTTCACTATGCTTTACCACGCTTTCACTATGCTTTACCACGCTTTCACTATGCTTTACCACTCTCACTATGATTTATTACCCTTTGCTACTCTATACTTTTACTGTGGGAAACTTTTATAAGGGACTGCAAGGTTAGCGATTTGCATCCAGCCCTTGCCTCTCCATTCAGTTCAATAAGCTGAGATGCCAGGTCATTACACAGTCCACAGGTTGAGGACTTTGGTCAACAGCACTGCTTGGAATTAAGAGTGTAAGTCTGCGATGAACCCCCGTCCCAAGCACTAACCACCAGCCTACTGGCACTGCCAGGCAGCGAGCCAGCGTCTGCTAAACAAGGGAACACCACCAAGTTGATACAACAGAGCCTCACGTCTCCTGAATTTATCTGTCCCCAGTCCGGCAAATTAACAGATGACTTGCCATGGCATCTCTATACATTTTTTTTAACATGCACCTCAGTGCCGCACATTTTTACAGCAGGAAAACCTTTGTCTGTGTGATTGAAGTAGGAAACCAAGGTGAAACCATTTATTGGTTACTAAGAATGTTTCAAAGTGTTTTTTTGTGCTTAATTGATTTCACAGGGTCCAGCGATTTAATGAAAAGCAGCACTCTGATTATTTGCTCTATAATAAAGGGGTCCAGAATGCCAGCAGCCCTTTCTCTGTTACCTTGCGACAGACCTTGGGAACGAGGACACTGTGATTCATTCTCTTATTCCTCTGCATTTTATAGAAACTGAGAATCAAGCACACACTGCTGAAAACAAGCTGCAATTTAATAAGAGCTTTGGAAGAAATGATAGCATCAGGAAATATAACATTAGTCTTTAGGATATTCCCTGCAATCCAGACCGGGTTTGAGACATGGAGACTGAAATGCTCCCTTACCCCTAAGAGAAAGGATATTCCCTGCAATCCAGACCGGGTTTGAGACATGGAGACTGAACTGCTCCCTTACCCCTAAGGGAAAGGATATTCCCTGCAATCCAGACCGGGTTTGAGACCTAAGAGAAAGGATATTCCCTGCAATCCAGACCGGGTTTGAGACATGGAGGCTGAACTGCTCCCTTACCCCTAAGAGAAAGGATATTCCCTGCAATCCAGACCGGGTTTGAGACATGGAGACTGAACTGCTCCCTTACCCCTAAGAGAAAGGATATTCCCTGCAATCCAGACCGGGTTTGAGACATGGAGACTGAACTGCTCCCTTACCCCTAAGAGAAAGGATATTCCCTGCAATCCAGACCGGGTTTGAGACATGGAGACTGAACTGCTCCCTTACCCCTAAGAGAAATAGTGGTCACTGCATTAAAAACCAAATTATCGCTATTATACGCAATTTATGTAGAAAATACATAAAAAGTTGGTTTGTCTCTTTTGCTTTTTATTCTCAGATACTAGACATTTTTGTTTTTTACTTGGCTATCTTCTGCGGTAGATTCTGCAGTGTTGGAATGTTTGTTTATTTATTTATTTATTAATTAATTAATTCAATTTTTTCAAATTAAACTTCAATTTCATACACTACAGAACTCAAAAGCTATAGTGTATGTATTGTGACATATCCTATCGCGATGGAGTGATCCGATTGCTTGTAAAAGTATAATACGCTGTATTTAATTAATTGTGTCATAAACCCCACCAAAACAAAAATATTGAGTTATAATATTTATTGAAAAATAAATTAGTAACTAAATGGGTTTTACAATAGCCACGTAAGTGATGCACCATTTGGCACGTGCGCCTGCTTGCTTGGTGATGATAGGGTTAATATCTTTAATAATTCCCAGTCTGTTTGTATGTTTCTCTCTCTCTCTCTCTCTCTCTCTCTCTCTCTCTCTCTCTCTCTCTCTCTCTCTCTCGTTACCAGGGCTCATTGATGCTGACACACCGCTCACATGCATGCATGCTTAGGCAAGCTTCATCCCCGAAGTTCATCGCTTCCACTTTACCATTATATAAAACAGATCTGATCCTCAAGAAATGCACGTTCTTCACATTACAAACTAATACAGGCACCGTGGGTCTGTCTTTACCTGAATTACTGCCCTGTGTTTTGCAAATATTGACATTTAATAACCGTTTCAATTGACATCTCTCTTCTTTGAGGTTAAACCTCCTGAGTGAAACATAAAAAATATAAAAAACATAAACCTTCGTTTATTCACATTAACTGCTAATGGGATCTGTGAAAGGATAGCGTGGGGGCAAGACGTGTTGCCCTCAGGACTCAAGTCTCTGTGAATACCCAGTAATACCCCTGTAGAGCAATATGACAATCACTAAAGAGCACTGGGACAGTCCCTATAAATAACTAGCAGTGTCCCGAAAGAGCACTGGGACAGTCCCTATAGATAGCTCAAAGTGTCCCAAAAGAGCACAAGACTGCCCCTGTAAATACCTAGCACTGTCTCTATAGAGCAAGGGGACAGTCCATATAGATACCTAGCAGTGTCCCTATAGAACAGGAGGACAGCCCCTATAGATCCCATGCCTGCCTATGTAAAGCTCTCCCCCTCCAGCTCTCTTGGCTTGTATTATTTTTAGCCCCCACTGTTGACACGTGTCCTTTTCATTTAACGGTTTCCAAAGGATCACATGTGTCTCTCTGATCTCTTGAAGAAAACTGCTGCTCTCAGAAAATTCCTACTTTTCTTTTGTTTTACACTTTTATTTAAGGGTGTCAGAATGTCAGAAGACAACACTCTGATCCGATTAAAATTATTTTAATTCGTCACAAGAGCTTAGTAAGATGTTGAGAAGTTTGCAAAATGAAAACAAACTTTTTATTAGAAAGTTATTTTTAATAAGGGGCTGCCACTGATAATAACAGTAATAATAGTAATAATAATAACCGCAGAAATCCTGCTCTGAAATCTTCAAATCCACATCTGTTCCCACCGAACTGGTTTCAGTTCAATTCCTGGTTATTCCTTATTGAAAATCAGGTGAATAAGAATGAAAGCAAAGCTTAATGCTGTGGGAAGGGGAGTGTGGAATCTAAGGAGAGATTTTCTTCTTCTGGGACTGAGAGAGGTAGAGAGTGCGTGAGAGACAGAAAGTACCAAAATCTTAGTATAAATAAATACATATGTATTCAGCTCAACCAAGCAGCGAGCTTAGACCGAAGATAGGAAGTAGCACGAGGGAACCGTCTTGCAGTATCAGCGCGTTGCAACTGATCCTAAAAAAAGTGCAACACCTGCAAGTGTATGTGGAGAGCAAGAGATTACTAATGCATTAAGAGCATGCCAGGCAGAGCTTCAGTCACAGATAGCTAAGATATTCATGAGGGTTGTTTCATTTCTAATATAAAGCGATTGAATTTCGAGACGCCCAGGAAAGAGACGCGCGGTTAATGTTCAAGTTTTTAAATTTCCTAATGTTTTAAAATGTATTCAACCACACACTGTGGTTTGTGGGAATTATACTTAAGCTAAACAAAGTAGAATGCTGTTTGCGTTACTAATCGCAAAAGATTTTTATGTCATAGATCTGTTGTGAAAAGCCAGTGGCTAGGGTGTGCTGTGTGCCCCCACCTTTATGAAGACACATGTTTGGTTCACTTTTTATTCTTTTGCCTGCAGTAATGTAGTCTCCAGGTGAGATTTTGTAGTTAGTGTTGTAGGTTACCCAGCAAGAATTCATTAAAATATTAAATGTTCTGTATTAAACAAGGAATTATTCATCCAGAAAACTGCTTAGTTTAACTGGGAATTGTGACTCTATAGGAATCTGGACTCTGTCCCATCAACCAATACACAGCGAACCGTCTGTTTCTAGGTCACTGGCTTCATCAGGGAAAATCAATCCTTCTCATTCAGGGAAAACAGCAGAGGAATGTAACAGACTTTTAAGGTTTATGGTTCAGCTGCTTGGATTTCTAATAGCAATCCTTTATAGCTGTGCGTTCCTTGTTAATCTCAAGGGTGGAAGCTGAAGGATTCCTCTGGTTCCTGTCAGTCTCAATCTGTGTTTCAGAGGGAGAGAGGAAGAGAAAGGGAGAGAGAGCGCTCAATATATTGCTTTGAGATGCTTGTAGTACAGGATGTGTCTTTTAAAACGGTGATTTAGACAGCGACACATCTTTAGCATTGAACACAGGTTTGACTGTAGAGTACAATAAACTAAGCACACATCGAGGAGACACCAGAACAGTACTCGATTGGTCTTTAAAAAGTACTTTTAAAACTCTGGGGTAGTCACCTACAACAAGAGATCGTTAGCACTTGACTATGTAGTCAGGTCACTTAGAGTTTACCTAGAGTTCCCTTTGTACAGTACAGAAGAGTAGTGGACTATGAAGGGGTGACATAGTTGCCTACAACAGGAGATCTTAAACCATGAGAGAAGTGTAACTATGTATAGTACAGTACACTGTAGAGTACCGGATCTTTTAAAACATTGGCATAGCTACAAAAGGAGGTCTTAAACATTGAGCACACTGTAGAAGACACAAGTAAGAGCTCATCTAGAGAACTCTTTGTAGTACAGTACTTGAAGACTGTGCTGCTGTATTTGCATCTCTGATCTTCTGTATTTCTGCTCTGTGCCAGCAGGTGGCGACAGTGCATGAGACCCCACACCCTTTCCCCACAGTGGATGTTCCAGACCACGCCCACTACATCATCGGCACCATCATCCTCGCTGTGGGCATCACAGGCATGCTGGGAAACTTCCTGGTCATCTACGCCTTTAGCCGGTAAGCCAGCCTGTCGTTCTCCCTTTATCTCTCTCTATCTATTCTATTCACTGTTCTCTCTTTCTCCTTTCCACCTCTCCCATCCACCCTCTGTCTCACACACCATCTACCACACGTTCACTCGTTCTTGATCTCTCTTTCTCACTCATTGTTCTCTCTGATGTGTTTGGTGCAGGTGTAAAAGTCTGCGAACCCCAGCAAACATGTTCATTATAAACCTGGCGATCACAGACTTCCTCATGTCAGTCACCCAAGCACCTATCTTCTTCACGACCAGCCTGCACAAGAGATGGATATTCGGAGAGAAAGGTGAGCTGCACTTGTAAACAGGTTCCCTTTGAATATAGGCTTAACAGCGCTGCATCTTTAGGCATTAAACCTATCCGAGGTAAAACTATCAGACACTATTATCTGAATGCACAGAGCATTTCCCCAGTGCTAACAAAAAAGTTAATGATAAAAATCTTTAATAAAAAATCCCAATAGGTTTTGTCAGAGCTCCTACCTTGGTGGTGTTGCTCTGATATTGGACTTAACGATTATTCTGTCGTTTCTGGTTAAACAACTAATTATTGATGAAATGGGCCAAATGGCCTCTTGTAAATTTAGTTTTTATGGTCCTATAGTTTCTTTCTGTTGTTTTAATTCAGGTGACAACTGAACACAGACAGCTATTCAGATAGATTCATGGATTTGTACTTAATTAAAATATCAGCAGAGATCTGAGAGAGAACACCACCCAGGGGCGATCTGAGTCCTAAACAAAACATGTGCCACAAGAGGGAACCAGCACAGCTCTGTGATCAAGGGCCGATCGCCTGTAATTGATTACATGGCAGTCTGCATTTAATTTGCTAATGTGTGTGTGTTTCCACAGAGTAGGAAAAGTAACAATTAAACTAGTCAAAGGAATATACATTTGCACAAACAGAGCTGCATACTGCAGCAGTGTGACTTGAAGCACTTGTAGTTTTAGTAAAAATTGACAAAAAACGTAACACATTTATGTGAGGACTCTGATCCAAAAGGCAACTGTATTGTTTAGCTGCAGTTCAAACCATTTGAATTACGATGCCGCTATCCTTATAGCAGCTTGAGTGCGGTACTGCATAAACCGTGTGAGAACGATGATTGAGGCTTTTGCCAATGTCTAGTGCAATTCCTGATAGATTATTGATTATTAATTGGCATATTGCCCTCTGTCCCAGGCTGTGAGCTGTATGCGTTCTGTGGTGCTCTGTTTGGTATCTGCTCCATGATCACTCTGATGGTGATTGCGATTGACCGGTACTTCGTGATCACGCGGCCGCTGGCCTCCATCGGGGTGATGTCACGGAAGCGCGCCCTCGTCATCCTCTTGGGGGCGTGGCTCTACTCCCTAGGCTGGAGCTTGCCGCCGTTTTTCGGATGGAGTGAGTGTGGTGGAGTAGCTATTCAAAGTGCTGTCAGTCTAGGACAGGGTTGGGTAACTCTAGCCCTTCAAGACCAGGTTTTTGTTCCAACCATGTACTGAAAACCTCTTAAATCTCCAGCCAGGTCCTAAAGCAGTCCCTTGCTACGTCATTAACCCTGTTAAACCTGGTGCAGAGCGGCTCTCCAGGACTGGAGTTGCCCATGCCTGTACCAGGGGCATGCAGGATATTCAAGTCTAACTGCCATTCAGATCCGTACTGCTTGGCCACCAGAGAGCAAGTGTATTTAAACAGTGGGGTGTGTAGTGAGAGCATTAAGACTCAGGGTTTCCACTCAACTTGGGCTACCAACCATTCATTCTCAACAACTAAATCAACCACATAATATCAGGATATTTCACGATTAGCATTTGGGATAACATAAAACCAAGCAACAAAAAAAATGTCTACAAATATTATCTTACATTTTTTAACATTCTTGATTGGTTGGAACCTGGGCGCACAATGATTAAAAAAAAGTCCACGTCTAATTCATCTGCAATTTGTTTTATCAAATCCCTCTCGGGCAAAAAATTGCAAACCCCTTTATCCCAGAGGAAGCATTAATGAAAAGGAGATAGAGATACTAGAGATAGATTGTTAACTAATGCAATCCGTTTAGCTAGCCTGGTTAATAGACTGATCGATTGTTTGATTGGTTGCCTCTCTGATTGATTGTCTGATTGCTCCACAGGTGCTTACATCCCGGAGGGTTTGCTGACCTCATGCACCTGGGACTACTTGACCTTCACCCCGTCGGTGCGTGCCTACACCATGCTGCTCTTCATCTTCGTCTTCTTCATCCCCCTCCTCATCGTCATGTACTGCTACTTCTTCATCTTTCGGGCCATCCACTCCACAAACAAGTGAGTCACACGGGCTACCAGCTGCTTGACATACAGCTCCAGACCCATTATAACTGGACGTCTGCCTGTTGTGCTTTTATACAGAATAAGGCATCCTTTACAAAACCTATCTATTCACTGGTCACTTCCTCAGGGCGGTGCACAAGATCAGCTCTGGTGACAATAAGGAGTCTATGAAGCAGTACCAGCGCATAAAGAATGAGTGGAAGATGGCGAAGATCGCTCTCATCGTCATCCTCCTCTACGTCATCTCCTGGTCTCCCTACTCTGCCGTGGCACTGACCGCTTTCGCCGGGTAGGGCAGGCATAACAGAGCATGCATCATTTAATGTACTTTACCATGAGTAACCTTGTTTACAGGGATGGAAACAATACTCCCATTGCATAGCAGTTTGATCCATTCCTGGTTTTACTATGAGTTTGATTGGATTCATCTCAGCTTGTTGCCTATACACTGTGACTAATCAGCTGGTAGTAAAACCTGGGGTGGGTGAAACTGCTATGCAATAGGAGTCTTATTTCCATCCCTGGTTTACCACTCTCATCTTTGGTGAAAGAGAATCAGCCTCGGGATGCATTTGCAGTAACTACGCTTTTTCTTTACTGTGCCAGTACTGGGGTTTGATATCTTGTCTCCTCTCTTTCTATTCCAGATACTCTGATATGCTGACTCCCTATATGAACTCTGTGCCTGCAGTGATCGCCAAAGCGTCTGCCATCCACAACCCCATCATCTATGCCATCACCCACCCCAAATACAGGTAGCCACATTCACCCTCTGTAAATATAGGCACCCACTGTGTTAGCTGCTGTAAATCCCTTTATTTGTGTGCCGCTAATTTGAGGTAGCTACACTTTATTTCATTGACAACTTAATTGATAAAGGCACAGCCATGTGCTGTGCAGGGCAAGTCATACAGTCACAGGAACACAAGTTTTGCGTCCTGTCTGTGCGAAGTTGCTGGTCTTTGCTGGGTATTCCACAGGACGCATTGCGTTGGCTCTAGCTCCCCCGCGAGTTAGCAAAGCTACAGCAGACCCTACTGACCAGGCACCTCGCAAGCTCAAACGGACACCTGCAGGACTGACCTTTGTCCCCCAGGGGTCAGTAGCCTTCCACTCAATTGGCTTTGTAGGTGGGATCAGAGGACGCCAACTGACCTTCTTCCAACTGACCTTCTTCTGAGCTGTTATGGGGAGTTGCTGTGGTGAGGGAACATAATTGAACATGTTGGAAAAGCTGTACTGGCATCTAATTTCACAAAACATCCATGGAGATCAAGGGCTTTTCAGTATCTGGTTTCCAATGTGTGGTGTAGATCTAGGGAGGAAAGACCCAGTTTATTTATGAATTAATTTTTGTTTTCTTCTTTTTTTCTCAGGGTAACGACTTCTAAGTTTATCTTTTGTTTGGGGTTTCCGCTCTGGGATTCCTATTGAAGTTCCTGTGAACAGGGATTGAATTGGGGTGGTGGGTGTGGGGTGTGGGGTGTGGGGTGTGGAGTGTGGGGTGTGCTGTGGCTTAATGAGTGCGTCCTTGCATTCTCAGGACTGTCATTGCTAAGTATATCCCGTTTCTGAGGGTGCTGCTCAGGGTGTCTCGCAAGGACATGCGCTTCTCCAGCAGTTACCCCTTGACTCGCCGCTCCACCATCACAAGCCAGTTCTCCAATCTGAGCTCCGTCTACCATAGTGAGCGCAGGACCCGCCTCTCCTCCGTCTCGGACAGCGAGTCTGTACGTGTCATAACTGCCTGTCTGTCTGTCCCTCTCTACACACCACCAGGTCTATCTGCTGTAATCACTGTCATTTCTGTCTCTGTATGCACCACAACCACTGCATCACTCTGTCTGTCTGTCTGTCTGTTTTCAGGGACCTCCAGGGTTTTTCTTTGTGACCAAAAATTTTGAAACTCTGTCAAGTAATAATAACAATAATAAATGTATCTTCTAATGAGTGATTCTTCGATGCTCTGTTCCCAGCTGAATGTTCATTGCATGTGTCTCTGTGTGTACTGTCTCCCTGGCAGGGCTGGACGGACACAGAGACGGACTTGTCCAGTATAAACTCGCGGCTGGCCAGTTGTCAGGTCTCCTGTGAGATCAGTAAGGACATGGCCATCGTGCTGGTCAACAAGACAAAGCTGAAGAGCCACGACTCTGGAATCTTCAATAAGGTAACGGGCCCCGACACCGCTGCGCCAGCATGCTACCGGCAGGAAAAAGTGAGTGTGTACGGAAAACACGGCAACTGCGCCTCTCTGCCAATGAGCCAGGGGATGCAGGGTAGACACCCTGTGGAAGGGTAGGCTAGTGGGAGGAGATGCTGTCCCCTGCTCTCTTTTCTATATGTTGGCAAACTGAATTAGCAATTAAGCATCCAATTTAGCCTGACCATATATTCCCCTCCAGTCAGATCAGACTAACCAGACCAGTCCATATATATATTAGGGCTGCTCTGATTAACAGATGAATTGGACCGATTAATCAACTAGCTGGCCATTTTGAACTCCATTATCCAACATCCCCTGCTGAGAAAGAATGCACGCGTCAGTTCGTGTCTGGTCTGTTGTTGTTACACACACACTTCTTACAATTTCTACAACATCCAGAATGATCCACAATATCTGTTGCCAACTTGGAAAAATATGTCTGCATTTACTACAATCAAAGCAGACTTTATTCATTTTAAAACTGTGTTAGTGAAAAGGGAGTTTGTATGTTTAAGTTGGATGCACAAAGTTCATTTCAACGGAGTTGGCTGTGCAGGGCAGCATTTATTTTTCACGATTCCTTCATTTGGCCTGGCACAGTTTAAGTGAGTAAATGTCTTTTTACTAGTGTCACATGTGACTATAACGTTTGTTTTATTGATGTTAGTACTGTTAATGTTACATTACTGTTCAAGTTGTTTATGTATACTGATTTTTACTAGTTTATATTGTGGAACACGGGTAGGACAGGTGTTTTAACTGATGTTTACCTGTTTTGTGTTCCTGAAAAGTTTTTTTTTTATTTTTTTATGCTGAAAACCCAGAAGCCCTAAATATAATGTAAAAAATAAATAAAGGTTGTTCATAAGGAGCTGTAAGTGTTATATACGGTATGTTTGCATCAAAGACAAAAAAATCCATTCGCTTGTGCATTATATTTTGCTATTAAACTCTTTCATGGATTGATGTTGTTCTGTGAAAATGTGTTACATTTACTGAAATATAAATGCTTTTAAAATGACAAAATTTCTATTGGGCTTATATTATTTTAGATTCTATTGATTTTTTTAAAATCTATTACTATGCAGGACAGCCACTAAAAGAGTGTTACCTTTATTAAAAATGTGCAGGGATGAATCTACCGATTAATCAACTAATGACCAAAAATTAACGATCAAAAATTTTAATCGAGTGACAGCCCTAATATATATATATATATATATATATATATATATATATATATATATATATATATATATATATATATATATATATATATATATATATATATATAAAAACAAACAAAACCCAATAGAAACTAAATGATTTAACTTGCACATGAAAAGTACAGGGCTGTTTCACATGGCAGTGTAGTATTTGTAGCACCCAGCAGTCCAATCCAAACTGTAAAGAATGGCATGGTTCAGTAAGAGACAGCAACAATATTTAAATACAGCAGTCCTGAGCCAGGCGATTATTGTATTTAGGCCAGGGTACCCGAGGCCAGTGTTGTAGCTAAATGAAATTCCGTTGTTGTGCGATTATTGCAAAGTGTAATTCTCAGGCATAATCTTTTGGGATAATCTGTCCCGGGCACTTTCCCTTCCAGTACCCAGGGAAACAGATTACACTTTCTTCTTTGTTTCTTGCTCTCTTCTGCCAGGATGAAGGCACACTTAGGGACGGATTTCCTGCAGTAAGATTCTTTTTTAGTTAAAAGTGAAAATGTTTTACTTCACGACAAATAAAATGGTCATGTACTAGTAACGAGCTTCTCTCTGTGGAGCCGAGGTGCGGTAGGGCTCTCCACTGCCCCCTGTGGATTGGAATGTGGGGATTGGAATGTGTACTTTAAGAACACGAGAACATAAGAAAGTTTACAAATGAGAGGAGGCCATTCGGACCACCAGCTCTCCTTCGGTTCATTGCAGCTGGTTGATTCAGCATCAACAACATGACTAGGTAGCCCACTCTCTGTGCGAAGAAGTGCCTCGTTCCCTCTGTCCTACATCTCAACTTTCCAACGGTATCCTCTGGTCCATGATAAAGTACTGGTTAGGGTTAACTATGTCAATGCCTTTTAAGATATTAAAGACTTCAATCAGCTCCCCCTGATCAATAAATTCAGCCTGTCTTCACGGCTCATTCCTTTTAAGCCCTGGGATTAGTCTAGTTGCTCTTCATTGGAGTCTCTCCAGGGCCATGTTTGTCAATAGGGCACAGCAATCCTATTAGTGCTTGCATCATTTTGAAACAACACAAGCAGTTTTTTTAAAATCTGCTTTTAAATAAGTTAATGAGATGGTCAAGGCATTATGACGCTGCTATCAGCACCCTGAATTTATGCAAGTTTGATTTATTTTTTACTATGCTTTTCCCATGATTATATCACACATTTACCATGGTTTACAATGCCTTGTTTTATTAATTTGCTTTACCATACCTCTCTGTGCTTTACAATGCTTACCTGGGCTATAAAGATTGATGTCTCATTGCCTGCAGTAAACAAACAGACAGTGTAATGCTGATATCACGACACTGTAAAATTGGTTTCTCTTTAAAATAATGGCTGCAGATTCCTTGGACTTCCAGTACATTAGCTGATGCTCCTGTGGTGCTCCACTTGAATTCTTTAGGAAATTGTGCCCATTAAAAAAACTAAAAAATCATTGCAAAATAACAACAAAACATTTGTTTTTCAGATGTTACTCCTATGCAATCCCATGAAGCTCTTTTGAAATTCATATGAAATTGCGGCTGTTGTTTTAATGGGAACTACAGCTCACATGAAGGAAGTGTTGTGTTTTCATTCTTTTCTGAGGTGAAGTGAAGCCGCTGTTGCTTTTATTAACCCTCTTCTCCATCCTCTCACCCAGAACTCTGTTGACGCCGATGACATCTCGATGGTGGAAGTCAGCCAATCAGGACTTAGCTCCCCTCCCACTGTAAGGATAGACTCACTTGTTTTTAGTTACATTGTTATCATGTTTAGTGATGGAAGGTGAGGGATACGCTCCCCTTTCCCCCTCTCCAGTCCTCGCCACTAGTCTAACTCTCTCTAATTTTCACTTTCCTCATGCTTCACCACTTCTCTCGCTCACTCTTCAACTCCTCACCCCTCTCCTCTACTTTCTCTCTCTCCCTCCCTGCATCCCTTCCCACCACTTGACTTTTTTCCCTCCCCCTCCCCCTGCATACACCCAAAAGAATGGTTGTCCTTTGAAAAATGCAGGATCTATTACAATACTTATTTAATACTGGTATGTACTATCTCTATACATTACTGAATATGTAATTCTGAAAGCAATTCTCTCTCTCCTCACACCCTCTTATTATTTCTCCCATCTCTTTTCCTTCCTCCTCCTTTCCCTCATTCGTCCTCTTCTTCTTGATCTCCCACTCTCTTCCTCAATCCCCCATCTTGCCCCTCATCCTCTACCCCCCCCCCCCCCCCCCCTCCCCCTTTGCACTGTGAAGGCAGGTGATGTCACAGAGGGGGCTGGACTAAGGCATGTTGGTGGGCAGATCCCAAGCATTGTCATCACCTCAGAGCCAAGCCCCATCCTCGGGGCCAGTGGCCACGCCTCCCGAGTTGGAACAGCAAATAGCAGTGTGGGGGTGGCGCCCATCACCGTGGAAGCACTTGGGGGACTCCAGCAGGGGGCAGTCTTCTCCGCTTATAGTAGAGAGACTCCGACCCCTGAGCACATCAGGCAATCACAGAGTAGAGCACAGGGAGGATTTGATTATTATATATAATGTTATTACAGTCTATAATTTAATGGCAACATGCAATTTTTAAACAATTGTCATAACTCGTAACGTGTCAGCTTAGCACAAGTTCTGCCAACATGGCAGCGTTTTAAAATAGTTAACCATTCCCATTGTTTACAGTGTGTTAAAGGGTCAGTGGCATTGCTGTGGAGTGTTACTAGGTAATAATGGACCTCTTGAGTCAATATTGCCTTTATAGAGTAATAACAGAATGGCTGACCTCCATTGAAAACAATGGGATAGCAGTGTCCGGCTGTTGTATTATAAGTATATTCTTTCAATGCATTAAAGGAGGTAGCGATGCAGCTGTTCAGTTGTTTAGATCTTGTATAATTACATCTGGGGAGTGCATGTGTTTTTTTTTGTTTGTTTTTTGTGGGTGTTATTTTATTATCCTGCATCATTGCAGCCTAGTGTTGTGGCTTGGTAGGTGAACTTCACTTGTGTCAAATTGAAAAGATGAAGAGAGAAACAGAGAATGCTGTTGTGTTGAATGCGATTAACAAGCCTTGGTTAGCCTTCATTTAATGCAGTCTTCTTACCCCGCACTCAAAAAGGACACTTTGTGTCTCTCTCTCTGGTAGTTATAGAGTCAGTCCATTTTCATTCCTGTAACGCCAGTTCATAGTTAAATGACATGGGAGATTTCTGGTCTCTATAGAGGTAGCCGGAGTGGAATTTCTCATTGCTTGCTGGTTACGTCGAACGACCATCTCCCGGCAGTGGCAGGCCTGAGTTACAAATTAAAAACTACAAATTAAGCTGCAAAAATAGTGGGGTAAACATTTATAAGGGGAGAGACAGAGAAGCCCAGGACTGAATGGCAGACAACAGAAACACAAGCACGACACAAGATAGAATTCAATCTAAATGACTGTGGCGCTATGCACTACTGACTTTATCAAGTGGGGATCGTACAATTCACCATTCATCGCAGCTGCCTTGAAAAACTTTCACATGCCTGGTTTTATCAGCAGACTAACCTGCACCTGATAGACACAGAAAGAGAAACCTGCTTCCTAATACAACATCCCAGTATACACCCCAAAACTGTTTTATTATTATTATTATTATTATTATTATTATTATAAAAAATAATGTATTTCTTGAAAAACAAATGCTATGATAAAAAATATAAATATTTATGTATAAAAGTGTAATAACAAACTTTTTTTCTGTATTTTTTATTTTGCAGATTTTTTTTTCTTCAACTACTGTACATATTCCTGCAGTTATGCTCTTTCAGTTCTGTGTGTTGTTTGTGTGTGTGGTTTTTTTCCCCCTAAACAGAGTTAATAAATGATTCCGTCCTAAAAGTTAACTGCGGTATACCATTGTGAAAGGATAGCTTTTCAGGGGTGACGTCAGAACCAGGAACAGAAACCAAAACACGCTTGCTGGCGGTGAAAACTGAAAAAGATTTAAACAAAACACACAACTGAAAATAAAGGGCGCGTTGGCCAATGTAAATAGACAGACAAACAAAGTGGACGGGCAGAAAACAAGTACCGTGCTGGAGCTTCCAGCACAAAATAGCAATTGTTATTTGAGTCTCTCCTTCTCTTTCCCGTTCTCCGCTTACTGAACACACAACCCCGGGTGAGTGAAAACATGCAGCTTTTATGCAGCTGTACCGAGACTCAATTGCTAATCAATCATTCAATTGGAGTCTTGGTACAACTCCACGTGAATTAATAAAGTGCAATTCCCCGTGCTCACATATTATTACTTTTTATCTGCACGTGAAGTGTTGTGCAATCCTCGTGCCTAAATACAAATATACATTTTAAACACTTGTGCTCATAACCCATATTTATATCCTGTGTATTTTATACATTAACACCAACATTAACAGACTACATACAACATAAAACACTAATAAACACAAAGGGGCAGGACACTCGTGGTAAAAGCTTAGCGAAGTATAGTAAAGAACATGGTAAAGCCTACGTACCATGGTACGTGCAATGTGTATGAGCAAGGGAAACTTCAGGCAATCAGTGCCCCCATCTCCGTTATCTAAATGCCAAATACAATACAGCTCAATAAAACCACATGGCAACACCATAGAAATCCTATTATCCAGGTTCCATGTTTGTAGTCCTAATTATTCAGTCCTTTTTGGAAGACTAGCAGGGCTGTTATCTCCAGTGCCCTGGTCTGCTAAATAAACACATTAGAATGCAGCTTGCTAGCAAACCACAATCAAGGTGGTGACACCAATAGAAGGCTGTTCTGCAGGCTCCATGCTTGTAGTTCATTGGAAGAAGTGCATAGTTAGTTCAACCCCAATGCAACACATTTCAATACAAGTGAATTATGCATTACATCGGGTGGACGGCTGCTGTACACGGACAGCCAGACCATTTTATTTGACCCTTCAGTAGTTAACAGATTATTTAAACTGATGTGATTTTTTTTTTTCTATGTGCACCAGCTATGTACAGCTTGATTTTAAGAGTTCATTAATCCTGCATTGATTCAGAGCTTACATTAAAGACAGGAAAATCACACACTGTTTACAGACATAATCAAGGGTTGCATAATAGAAAGGAACAAACGGCTGATGTAACAAGAGCTTGTGCATTTAGCTGGAACAGAACCATATGTACACCGCCCCGCAAAGGGTCCATGCTTACCAGAAAAAGCCTAAATGTTCTATTTCCATAGTGTCTTATTATTTCTTACAGTACCTTTTTCAGTTAGGGGCCACTTAGAGTTTTACACTGTTAATACGTGGTGAATTGCATGTTAAGATGATTTATTGTAGCAATTATTTTCTGAGCTGAGTAATGCATTATATAGCCTAATACAATAATAAAGTGCAAGGCCTGCCAAAGGTTTACAGAGCTTGTTGTGACCCTGTACTATCTCAAAGTCACCCATCCCTGCATGATATATTTCAGGTCAATGCCCTGGCTAGTGGCCACTGAACAGTAAAAGGGAAACCGATCTCAGCCGAAGGATTTGATTCGTTGCACGACTGCCGTTGTTTTTCATATGGAAAAATAGATGCAAGACATCCTAATGACATTCATTAGCCATAATTAATTAATTAATTAATTCATTCATTAATCGATTAGCTGAAACCTATTTGAGGCAGGCTCCAGGACAGGAGGGGCAATGAACCAGTTGTTTGTTTGAACTCGAGACATGGAAACGTTCCAAACCCAGCTAGGATACATGCTTTACCATGCTTTCACTGGCCTTGTTACACTTCACTGTGCTTTTACTGTGGGGGACTAAAGTTTTCAGTGGGAATATAGTGCAGTTTCAATATAGTTGATTGCAATGCTATGTATGCTAAGTTTAAGTCCTGGTTTCTAGTTTTCTTTTGATTGTATTTATTGTATTGCTCTGGCTTGTTTCACAGGCCTTTTTACTTTTTCAATGTTTTAATCTGAAGCGCTGATGGCTCTGCTCTGAAGTAATTGTAATTTGTTGTTGCTCAGAAAAGCTTATTTATTAATTTTTTGAGGTTTCATTGTTTTGTATAAAACTAACTTTGGTTCTGTTTTTTGAATTTCTGTTGGATGGTTTCAGGTACAAAAAATCAATAAAAAATGCTACTGCTAATATGAGCTACCATGTTTCTTATTGAAAACATTTCCAGTACATTCAGTATCTGCTCATGTTGGTGGGCATTTTAAAATGTGTTCGTATTCATGGACAGGGTTGATCTTGTACACAAGCATAAGTCCTGCATGAGGTATTTACCTATGTAGCTTTGTATGCATACAACTCTTTCACTTGGTTTTTTATTATTATTATTATTATTATTATTATTATTATTATTATTATATTATTATTATGATGATGTCTGGAGTGCCTACTGACCACATATATCCGTTTAGCCATTGAGAGGGCTTTAAACTCAAAGAAAGGGCAAATCCAATTCCAATATACGACTCTGTGTGTGACATCTGGATCCAATTTAGACAAAATGATTTACTTTAAAATGTACGGTAGTTAAATCCTAAATGGTATACTTTTAAATTCTCTGAAATAAAAAAGAAAAAAAGAAAACTCCCTTCTTAAAACCAATCTGTACTTATATAAAGGGATTGAAATTCAAAGAAAGTGCGAATTAAATTGTCGTCTGCATCGTTCCGTTTAATAAACTGGTAATCTGTCATTTGTAGTGAAGGGGTGATCAATTCATTGAACGCTCGAAATAAAGAACGGGTGGTTGTTTTATTATTGCTAATTACTTGTGTTGCGCTGACAGTTCAGATTGTGGCTGTAGGGTGAATTTACACAAGAATAGATTATATTGTATTTCATGCCAGAATCGGGTTGCCCTGTAATGAGTTCCCCAGTTGATATGCTAATGTAACTGCCAGCCACGGGGAAGCGGGAACAGAGAATTTAGGATCCAGTGAATGCACATCTGTGCGCTAGGTGGCGATGGCCTGTTTGCATGAAGTCACTTTGGCTGATCTGGGTTACATACAGTATCTCAGTGGCTGACACATAAGACAGGTGAGCAGCTCCTGAACTCAGTTTAAAGAACTAGTCAACACAGAAAACATAAAAACAAAAAAAACAAAACAAAAAAAAAAAAACAGTTTTACCTCGGTTCTGAATCTGCTGTTCATTAAAGGGGGGGCAGTCATAATGTTGCTGGTGTTAATACGAGGTCGAGGGAATCGATTTTTAACCCTCGTTTAAAAGACACTTACACAAATGCAAAATGAGATGCTACGGCAGCTGCGACACTGCTGTAAATTACGCGCTCGTTTTCTTTTTCAACAATCAATAGCTGTAAATATTTGACGTGTTGGTTTGTTTATTTTTGCAGCCTTTACCTGCCAGACTGAAGTCTTTCCTGTTTTTTGGGTAGTTATAGAGGAGCAAAAAAAAAGTGAAACACTGTCAACAAGGTGTAGAGTTAGCGTGGACAGCCAGAACCGCGCTGGTATGATTCGATAGCGAGTTTGCTCCAAACATGAGGGCTATCTGACCATACGTCTGTGATCACAAGGGAAGTGGCGGGATGGATATGTGAAATATGTGTCTTTGCACTGTATTTTGTATTGGGCTAATCAGTTGCAAATATTTGTAATTTAATTGAAATTAGAGCCTGGTAAACATAGTAATAATACATTAATGAAATTAAATATAACTACTTTTTTTTATTAAACACAATGTACAGTATTTACAAAAAAGAGGGTAGATTTCCCCTTTAATAACACTATGTAACACAATTTTTGTTCCTGGGTAGTAAGTGTTATTTCCTAATTGCTTATGCCTCAAAAGTATAGAAAATGGCTATTATTCCCCACAAACTTTGCTTTTGTGACCAGGACAGAATATACATACATTCTGTAAAAATAACATAAATACAGTATAATTATACTGTAAATACAGTATAATTGTAAATCTCGAAAAACTACTCACTTCTAAATCTTTTGTAGTCATCTTTGGTATAAATACATGTTAATTTGGATTCATATGTTGTTTTTTTCTGACTTTATGTGAACGAAAAGACACGTTTGCCCATTTTCCCATTGGAAATAGTGATATTTTGAAATATCACTGTCCTGGTCACAAAAGCAAAGTTTGTGGGGAATAATAGCCATTTTCTATACTTTTGAGGCATAAGCAATTAGGAAATAACATTTACTACCCAGGAACAATTTTTTTTTTTTTTGTTACATAGTGTAATTCCACCTTAAGTGCCCCCCCAACCTGTCCCATGGGATTACGTCACCCTGGTCCCAGGGATCGGATAAAGACCGCAGGAGGGTCGTCGCGCTGCACAGAAGAAACTGAGAGGCGCTCTTCAAACAACCTGAACAGGTACGCACTGTCACTGGAGAGTCGAGCGGCGCTGTTAATAATACAATGCAAACTTGCACTATGCTAGCGGTACCCGTTTGCCAGCTAATACAAAAGTATCGTTGCATGTTATACTTTACAGACAAAATAACAAACAAACAAAAAAACGAAACTATTTTTTTCGCTGCTTTTAGTCGCCTGCGTGTAGGAGGGCATTACTACTAGCTTCGTTTTTGTTCAAAGTATCAGCCTGGATGTCGCTTTATTCAGTGAGACAGTTTGTGTGGAGCTGGCAAAATAGCTCAGCTGTTGGTGTGTGTGGCTCTGCCGGGACAAGTATAACAGTAGGATACTGGGATCGTGAACTTTTTGCGAGACGGTGGCGGAGAGGCTCCCGAGCAGTTGCTGTGGTGTTTCTCCCCGGGTGAGAGGTTGACGGGACAGTGGACTGTTCAGCGGACCTCAGGGGTAGCAAACCACAGTAATACTGGTGGTATAACATCAGTTTTTGCTATGTCGTCAAAATTGGTTACCAGTAGTAGCAAAATATGACGTGTATAAGCGTCAAAATCTGATACCTGTACCAACATTTTATCTGTAGCAATAACTAAATCAGTGTAAAATAATTAACATAACCTTTTTTCAAACTAATATCAACAACGTGAAAAATAGTATTGGCACTCAAACCAGGTTAATAATAATAATAATAATAATAATAATAATAATAATAATAATAATAATAATAAGTATGCTACTTTTGCAAAACAATTTTACAAATGTGTCCTACTTGAGGTTACTGTAGTTTTGAGAGAACGCTGCGCTTCAATGTAAAAAATGTGCAATCAGCGTGTAGGTGCATTTTTAATTTTATTCTCTGGCACACTTTAACATTTGCAACTGCCTGTATTCAATATAAAACACATTAGTGCATGTGGAATAAAATGTATGTTTACAAAACAGGTATTTCATATCCAAATACATGTATTTGTTTTTGATGGGCGTCCTCGATCTTCAGGGAAAACAAAATCTGGGCATGCGCAGTGCAAGGGAAAAATAATCTGGACATGTGCAGTATGCAGAGTGAGAACATTTGATAGGGAGCATAAATTGACATGACACCTGTGTAGCGTGCATCGTGAGAGATAGCGCGTCCCCTGCCAGTCAAGTTATCTATGAGCCACTATTTGGTGGATAATGCTTAAAAGTTGTATCCGGTACAATAAAATGTAAATCCACACTTATACAAAATATTTATACGGGCACATGCTATGATTTCATATTGTAAGAGGAAGTAATCAAATGTAAGATATGGCTGTACAGTGTAGCATAGAGTTGGCATTGTCCAAGCCTCAAATAGCTCCTATGAAAGGGTTTAAATAAACGGTTCTTGTTGTTAATATAAATAGGAGTTGCTAGTCTGAATACCACTCTATTTCTATGATAAATACATGATCAGAATTCGTTCATAGTGGTTTTTATTCAACCTCTGTACTTGGATAATGTTATGTATACAGAACAACTTTCTACCAAATAGCATTTCACAGTGCTGTTAAAAAAGGAAAGCTGATACATAGTAAATAAACTGTACGTGCCACAGATACTATACTACAGTATTTTTCCTCATATTTTAAGGTAGGTATTTTGCATAGATGTGCTTCTTATTAATGACTTTATTTTGGATTTGTAGGGCTGTGCTGATACTCGGACACATACTCGCAGTTGCCTTTAGAAGTATTTACCGGCAGGTATTCCATACATCCAATCATTAATTAGGTGATTTCAACACAAGAAAAGTGGTCCTTCCCTCACCTTTACCACAGAGTACCAATCAACGGCAATGAAGTTCCGCCCTGAATGTTTGAAAAGACTATTGGAAGAATATTTTCCTCTCTGTCTGTCTGTCTGTCTCTGGTCTGTGAAATGCAGGTTCCCCCTGTGCTCTGAATCCCAGTAATACCTGCATGCCTTCCCTAGTGTGTAATGGGGAGAGACGCTGGATATGTTGGGATTGTTTTGGATTGGGTGCTGTCTGTCTGACGGTAGCAGGAGCACAGACCAGTGGTCTAACTCCTCTAAAGTGGCTCAGTCACAAGGTTATTTATAGGCATTTTCAGAATGGACTAAATCAGTAAGATATGTAGAGGTCTCCCAGGGGTCAACAGTTCAACATCCATCGAGCCATCAAGAAACTTAAGGTGCAGTGAAACGATAAACCATTTTCCATGATATCACTGAGAATTGGTTTTGTGCTTAATTTTTTTTGTTTTGTTACTTGAAACACGATTCTCTGTAATCATATCATCAGCAATAACTGCGCTTGTGACATTCGTCTAAATCTAAGAGATGCTGTGGTGGTGGGGGTGAGGAGGGTGGTGTGTGTTAAGAGCCATGTGATTAAACTGGGCATCAGATAATTACATAGCGCCCCCACCCCCGACTGGGAGAGAACAGTGGTGTAGCTTTATTTAAAAAAAAAAAAAAAAGCAAGCGACAAGCAGACAGAAAAAGAGAAAGAACAACTGAGTTGGGAGAAAGACTCAATTAGTGGAAGTAAAAATATGCAAAGACAGAATAAATAAGATTGACGTATATGTATTTCTTCATGTGGACTGAAGGAGAAGCACTGGCAGGAGGTTATAAACTATTCCCAAATACACTCTTCAAAACCAGAGAAAGAAAGGCTAATGAATTCCATCTTCATAATGCGATGGAAACAGCTCCACATCTTCAGAGTTGACATGACCACCTAGAAATGCAACTGGAGATCAGAAAGTTAGGGATTTAAATGAACAATACAGGACATTCTAGTATCTCCAGAGATTACAGGTTTTTATACATTTCTGCTCAAAGAGAGATTTTTAAGCTCCTAATCGTTGAGTTTCTATGGTTCACTTTAATGTCTTATTCCAGTCATACAGTTTTGACCCCCAGTTTTTTCACAGTTCAGTAACTCAACACACAGTGGCTGCAGTTTACCCCCAAGGCGAGGTTCTTGCTCATGCACATTCGGACTGTAATCAGTTCTGTTGTAAGTACCTTGGACAGCGCGATGTGCCACTATAGACTAGGTGGTGCAGTGTCTTAGCAAATCTGTGCTGAAGTGTCCAAATCCACATTACTCTAATTGGGTTAGTCAGTATATGGCAAGCCAAACTAGCCTCCACTCCCCACTTGGTGTACTGGCTTTTAACAATATGTTCAGTTAATCAGAGGTTAGCGCTGCATGGTGGCGACCAATTACAATACCCTGTGATTCCAGTCACACACATTAGACTTACATCCAATCGCATTCAAGCTACACGTCACAAGGTCTCCTCCGTTGAGTCACTGTTTGGCAGGTCCTCCTATCAGTGACTTAGATAATGCTGCCAATTCTAATATGAAGTTGAAAAACTGAACTACTCAGCCCTACTAACCCATATATCACCAATATGAAGCATTCCAACTGGAATTGCCTTGCATGAATGCAGTGGCTGTAAATTTCCGAAATCAATGTTCAGTCTGAAAGTGAGTTTGCATTGGAAAGGTCAGATCTTCAGGTTTGAGAATGCCAGCATTTGCATAAAGTGCGGTCGAGCCCTAATGAGACTTCTCTGGATGGCAGTCATGTGCGCTGTTATCAGGACAGCCTGTACTCAGAGCTGGCTGTTTAATTTCATTCACTGGTTCAGTGATAAAAGACGTAAGTGCTTGAGATTTTTAATTGGTTTGCTGTGTTTAAATGTTAGTTCCATTTTAAGCACTGATACTGGAAAGCTGACAAGAGAATGCTATTGTGTTTAGCCATAGAAGGTTGCCATGTACCCAGCACTGCCCCTATAGGGTTCCAAACGGGGAGACAGCCCCCTGTAGATGCTAGCATTGTCCCTATAGGCATCAAGCAGGGTGACAGCCTCCTGTAGATGTCTCCATTGTCCCTCTTCAAGGATGACTGCCCCTATAGGGCTGATACAGGGTGACAGTCCCATATTCTGCCCTTCTTGCCCAAAAGAGTGATAGCAGGGTGACGGCCCCCTTTGTTACTTGATACCATGAACGCTTCTTTTCTATCGTATCCTGAACAAACCCTCACAACATGAAGCAGAAAGGTAAGCCTGTCCGGGTCCCAATCTTCCACTCTTCTTTACCGACCCACCAACCAGTACGCCCATCGAAAAAATGAAGCTTTCTGTTAATTGGTTGTTTCTTTAGCCTGTGTGATACCCTGTGGAGGGAGGGGGGAGGGGGAGGGAGCATCTGGGGGGCCTAGAAGAATCTGTTGGCCTTAGAAGAGTCTATATTAGCCGTGTGATTCATGGAAGCTTTGCATTCTGGGTGTCCCATTACACACCTTATAAGGGTCCCCTAGATGGGAGTGTTATCACTTTCTGCTCCACTGCAGAGAGGTGCTATTCTTAGGCTCTCACTTCAACCCACCCGAACAGGCAAGAACTCTCATAAAATCTGCTTATAACTTTTAACTTTTCTGCTTTTCTTTTTTGTGTTTCTTGAGTTTCTAAAATAAAAAAAAACGTAATCAAATACATTTAATTAATTTCAAAGAAGACGACAAAAAATTAAATTAATATTTTTTTAATTATATATATATATATATATTATATATTATATTATATATCTATATATATATATATATATATATATATATAATAATAAAAAATTATGAATTATTATTGTTGATTTATTTATTGTTTGTTTGTTTAACAGCTGCTCCTTGGTGCCTGCCTCCCATTTTTTTCCGAGACTTGGGAGGAGAAATTGAAAAAAAAAAAGACAAACAACATATAAGAATTATTTGTTTTTGGGGAGAAACAATATGAGCAGTTACAAAGTGACCCTTTCCGGATCTGCCCCGTGGGGCTTCCGACTGCAAGGAGGAAAAGACTTCAACATGCCGCTCACCATCTCCAGGGTGAGTGGAACGGATCTTAACTTACTCATTCATTCACAAAGATACCCTTAGAAAAGTTTCTCATAATAAAAGCACAGCAAAGTGTAATGAAGCACAGTGAAAGCATAGATAAGCATTGTAAAGCACAGAGAGGTACGGTAAAGCATATTAAAAACCATGGAGAATAGTGGTAAATGCACACTATAACCAAGGCAAAAGCATGGGGACAGGCTTACAGCACAAACTTAAGTTTGTTTGCATTATGGTTTGTGATGCTTCTACTGTAAAGACGCGGCACTATTCACAAAACCTGAACGTGTGAATTTAAAGAATGTTTTTTCAAAGTCGGTCTTTATGAATACAATCAGGTTTGATATTTATGAACCCTCCAATAGTCCAGAAGAGTTTCAGGAGTTTCCAACTTGATTTTATTGATGAAAAAACATTCTTTAAATAACTTCCAAATTAAAGCTTTGAGAATGGAGCCTGCATCAGCTTGAGTAGGCAGTAAATGCATAAAAATATTGTAATCAATACTATATTATTATTATTATTACACATTCAGTTTTGTTAGGTAATGTGTTCTGTAGCAAGTACTTTGACACTGTCCTGCTTTTAATATTCCTGCACAGACCAAATCAATTTCAGACCGTTGACATTTAGTTTGTAGTTGTTCATTACATTTATTTGTTTACGAAATAATCTACAAGTAGGCCTTATTTTGGTGGTGTTCATTTCTTAATTTTGATTTTGATTAAATATTTCTGTTTCTAGTAAGAGAGAAGTTCTCCTGCTATGGGTTTGCAGTTCATCCGAATGTTACTAAAACGATGAAAGTGATGTTTGTAATCCTGAACCTCAAGGTTTTGAGCACTCTACTGCTGCCTGATGTCAGCTGCTATGCTGAATTGTTCACTCCGCCTGCAGGTCTTTCACGGCACTGTGGGAAAGTGTCTTTATCCTTGTTTGCCTTGTTGTATGTAGACGATATCAAAATAATTATTCTTAAGAGTTTAGTTTGTCGTCTGTCTTCATCCGGTGATCAAATAAGCATTACACAAAAAGGACTGTTAACTTTCTGTTGTCTTATACTAGCATAATATAGTTTGCAGTAAATTGATTTTGCCTCCTAATGTCCTAAAACTATTTTTTATATTTTGTATATCACTTCTAACTACTAAATATGCTTTGTGTACAGTACATGATGCAGAACCCAGTTCGTGAAGTTGAGACTTTATTTTTAAAGAGCTGAGAAGGGAGTGTTTTTAGACTAGTGTCTATATTGAGGTGCTGGTACTGACAGCGCTGGAGAGCTGCTATTGGAGTATTTAGACTAATGCTTATTATTATTAAGGTACAGGGTGATTGATGATAGTGTTGGAGAGGTGAGAATTGAGTGTTTTTATATTGGGCCTATTTTAAGGTGCAGGGTAATGGGGGGAGCTGGAGAATTGAGAATGGAGTATGTTAGACTAGTTCTCATTATTATTAAGGTGCAGGTTTTGTTTGGCAGTCTTGTGGTGGTATGAACCATTTAATTGCCAGCACAGTGCAGGTGGTGACGCCAGTCCTTTTGAAAGGACTTGACATGAACGCACATTTGTTGCGTCAAGAGGAAGGGAATTCCTGGAGTGTGGTGCTGTAACTGACTGTGTTGAACTGTTTGACTGGCCAGATGGAAATGGGCAGCTGCAGTCAATCCAAGACTATCAATAAACACAATGGAGTAAATGTGTCAGACGCTATTGTGCAGCCGAGATTAAAATACCCGGGAATGAAAATAGGTTTTGGCCTTGTATCCTTGTAGTGGAATGGTGATTCACAAACACTGCCCCCTGTCAGAGGTTTCATATATTAGGGTCCTCATTCAAAAAATGGGGATCCATACGTGCTGGTCATGTCTGTCCATTCTTCCATCCGTCCATCTGTTACTACATCTGTCCATCTGTTACTACACTGTGAACAAGATGACTGTCCTGATTCTGCACCAATCTCCACCAGACTTTTATCCTGCCCTTCTATAAGTGTCAGATCTTTCTTTCTTTCTTTCTTGATTTCTTTCTTACATTTTACAGATAATTTGACAAGTTTTATATGAGATCCATCTATAACCGAACAGGAAGTGTATGCTGACCAAAGCCTTTTAAAATCTTTATTGTAGCCAGCACTTAATTTGGCAGTATACAGATTTTTTTCAAGTGCAATGGTGTAGACCAAACAAATACACTATTGCTCCCTGTTACCTATCTACTTCCTTCGCTGTAGGTCACATGGTCTGATTGCTGCTGGACTATACCAGAAAAAAAAGTCTTTTTAGCTAATAGTGGCAATGAAAGCTTGATGAAACAAAGGGAGGCATTGTAAAGCACAGAGAGGTATGGTAAAGCAAATTTGAATGATGGTAAATGAAAAAGTAAAACCATAGGAAAAGGCATCGGAAAACTGCTAAATTACAGTGCAGATTTGCTGTGTTGAACTTTAAGAGTCTAACCACATCCTGCAGCTGTGCATGTCAAGATCTTGCCAAGTTTAGCCACCTGGAAGTGAATGGCAAAGCCCAGGTGATTGGCCCATGAGCCACAGCAGGGACTGTCACTCAAAGTCCTGACAGCTGAGTGAGAACAAAGTAATACAAAAATGACTACAAAAGATTTAGAAGTGAATAGTTTTTCGAGATTTACGATTATACTGTAAATACAGTATAATCGTAAATCTCGAAAAACTACTCGCTTCTAAATCTTTTGTAGTCATTTTTGTATTACTCTAGTATAAATACATGTTAATTTGGATTCATATGTTGTTTTTTTCTGACTTTATGTGAATGAAAAGACACACATTTGCCCGTTTTCCCATTGGAAATAGTGATATTTTGAAATATCACTGTCCTGGTCACAAAAGCAAAGTTTGTGGGGAATAATAGCCATTTTCTATACTTTTGAGGCATACGCAATTAGGAAATAGCACTTACTACCCAGGAACAAAAAAAAAATAAAAAAAATTGTTACACGGTATAATATAAATGACGAAATGTGCCGATTTTCCATTATTTACTAGGGTGAGGATTATAGATCTATTGAGTCGTTTCTGTTTTTGAATGATCTATTTGAGGAGTAATGGCTTCCTTCTTGTACTTCTGAATCAAGTGGAACCTGAGGCACCGAAGAGATTAAGCCGTTCGGAATCAAGTGAGAGGTAGCCGAGAAGACTGTGGCGCTTGACAAGCTTGATTGCTTAACATACTGTCGTAGTCAGAAATCAGAGAACGTAATTCCACGGAATGACCTCTGTTTGGGTAATTATGACTTGATGCCTTCATCAGTTCAGGTATTTCTGGTGTATGCTTTTTTAGAAAGTTCTTGAAAATTGATTCGTAACCAAATCGACTACAGTGAGTCCCTTGTCTTATGACATTATTTTTAATTTGTAAAAAGCAATTCGAAATATTACTTTTGAAGTTCTCTATATAATTCTGTCTCTATAATAAGCAGTGTCGCTCAAAAATGTAGCTATGAATTTAATTTTTTTTTTTTTAAGCTATGCTTACACACCCTATCTTAGCTTTTCCACCTCTGCTCACTCATGATTGGACAGCTGTAAAACCAGGGTACATTTTTGACTTTCCCATTGGTTAAACTCCCAATTATGTCCCGCTTCTGCTCACTCATGTGGACACCTGTATAACAAGGGGCAGATCTTTGACTCTCCCATTGGTTAACCTACTAAAGCTGCCTGCGTTCACTTATGATTGGACTGCTTTGGAGAAAATGCATATCTTCTATTGGTGGATTTTATTTTATATACAAAAAATAAATAAATACTGCACTATTTTAAATAAAAAAAAAAAAAAAAAAAATCTACGATCAACCCTTCAGTTGATTAATCGGTCCGATTTAATCTTTTAATTTGAGCAGCCCTTATATACATACACAACACCTAAAGTGTGATTAGGTATCGTAGAACCCATGGCACTTTGGATAACATTGTCATGCATATTTACCATATCTTGTTAAAAGGCTGTTTAAAAGTGTATTTATTTTCCGCATTGCAATGGCCAGCTCCTGGGTTGGGGAATAGCACAATCTATAATAACACACTGTATAAAATACCAAAACCCTTCATTTATCATGATCACATTTGTTGCTGCTTGTTTTATTATTTGGAATTATTCAAAAGCAAATACAAGGATAGCAATGCAACAGATCCAATGTAGGGTCATTGTATATGTTTCCCTTATACCTCCTTGGGAAACACTGGTCTCCATTGACCTTATATATATATATATATATATAAAACTGATCTTCTATACAAACAAGATCAGTACATATCAACACAGCTTTGTATGCAAGAAGAAAATAAATGCTTTCATCTGATAATCATACTGCATTAGATAGTGAGGGCTGTATAGGGAGAGAGAGAGCTAAAGGGTTAATAATTAAAGCACATTCTGACTGATAATGCTACAGAATGCGAGGAGATGTTTATACAGTACTGCTGTAGTCATTGTCTCTGTAGCCTAGTTTTCCTGTCAAGGTGAAGAACGGGCCCATCATTTAAAAAAGGGGTGTGTGTGTGTGTGTGTGTGTGTGTGTGTGTGTGTGTGTGTGTGTGTGTGTGTGTGTGTGTGTGTGTGTGTGTGTGTGTGTGTGTGTGTGTGTGTGTGTGTGTGTGTGTGTGTGTGTGTGTGTGTGTGTGTGTGTGTGTGTGTGTGTGTGTGTGTGTGTGTGTGTGTGTGTGTGTGTGTGTGTGTGTGTGTGTGTGTTTCGTTTTAGTTTAAATAGTATTTTTAATCATGA